>NC_051863.1:30407490-30512490 GCF_015732765.1 Culex quinquefasciatus
AAAAACTGTAAAACGGGGTGACTTTGATTTTTCCGCAAAAATGAAGAGTGCAAATTAAATATGTACGGAACAGGATGGAAATTTTAGTCTTCCAGTTAAATTCAAATCGCAAACAGACAACTTTTGAAAATGTAGGCTTCTAGAGCGTTGTAATTTCTTTAATCTAAGATAATTTTAATTCGTAAACTAATTCAATAAATTTCTTACCTAAAGGGCAATCAAAAAGAACTTTTCATAAAATTTTGGAAAGTTTAAAATGTTAGTTCAGAAAATGTTGATGAGCAGTATTATTTCATTATTTTTATAATGCAATGATTTTCTCAATAAACATAATTTTGAATCGAACAACGGAATACATTTCAGGACTCTTTGGACAATTCTGCAATACTCTCGTAGGTAAAAAAAAGTTTTTGAATAATAAATAATATGTTTTTTTTTGAAACAAAATTAAAGAAAAAATCGAAAAAGTTGAAGGCATGCAACAAATTTCGTACAAAATGTGTAAGTTATTGATTTGTGCTTCGAAAACAGCTTAAAATGCAATATAAATCGATAGTTTTATAAACCAAACTTGTTTTGACAAATTGTAGGAAAAATTCTGACTTTTGAACAATTTGACATGATTTTTTATTTTTATTTTTTTGAAAGCTCATAATTTATAAAAAAAACATATAAAACAATATATATAAATCATATTTGAAAACAGAAATGAGCAACACTCTACGAAATCGGTTATTTCGACCATTTATATTTTTTGTATTTTTTTATTTGACTCAAACTTTGTGAGGGCCTTCCCTATGACCAAGTAAGCTATTTTGCGTCATTGGCTGCTGTCCATACAAAAATGGTATGTAAATATTCAAACAGCTGTAACTTTTGACTGAATTTTCTGATCAATTTGGTGTTTTCGACATAGTTGTAGGTATTGTTGAGGACCTTTGAGAAAAAACAATAGGTACACGGAAAAAAATCGCAGATTTTTTAATCAACTTTTTTTCACTAGAACTCAATTTCCCAAAATACGTATTTTTTTATTGACTAAATTTTTTGATATGTTTTAGGGAAAAAAAATCCGCAACTTTTGAGCCATAGAGAAACATGGTCAAAAAATCAGCCGCCGAGTTATGAATTTTTTGGGCCAAACATTGAATATTACGCCCATTTAAGTCTTGATTTAGAAATTTTCAAAATATTTTTTTTCGAAAAGATCGGAAAATTTTACGAATGTTTCATGAATTAACATTGAAAATTGGACCATTAATTGCTGAGATATCGTCAGTAGAAAATGGTGGGTTGTTTTGGTGAGATTAAGAAAACATCAATTTTTGTGTTTCTTTTTTTAAAGCCGCTATATCTCAGCAACCCGAAGTCCAATCTTCAATGTCTCTTAGACAATTTTATAGCAAATTTTCTGAACTTTGAAAAAAAATTTAGAAATGGTCACTCATGGTCACTATTTTTAAAAAATCGAAAAACTGCATATATTTCGCTAAAATTAATTTTTCGCTGGCTATATCTTGAAAACGGAGCCCTTTATCAAAAAATCTATAAAGTTCTTTTCGATTGCAAATTCAATTATGCATTTAAAAATAATGTTAAACTTGTTTTTGCATAAATCTCCATTTTTTTCCAAAAATCACTATTTTTTTCAAAAAATCATTACTCGGTGGCAGATTTTTTGACCATGTTTCTCTATGGCTCAAAAGTTGCGGATTTTTGTCCTCTAAAACATATCCAAAAATCTCGAAAATCAAAAAATATAATATGTATATTGGGAAATTGATTTTTAGTGAAAAAAAGTTAATTTAAAAATCTGCAATTTTTTTTCCGTATACCTATTTTTTCTCAAAGGTCCTCAACAATACCTACAACTTTGCCCAAGACGCCAAATTGATCAGAAAATTCACTTAAAAGTTACAGCTGTTTGAATATGTAAGTACCATTTTTGTATGGACAGCAGTCAAAATTGAATGGAGACTTGTTTGGGTGAACCAATGACGCAAATAGCTTATTTGGTCATAGGGAAGGCCCCCACAAAGTTTGAGGCAATTCCACTCTTTATATAGTTTATAAGTTAGTTTTAAGGTATCCCTTTTCCCTTTTGTACATGTAGGATCTCCTACATTTGAAATCACTGAATAGCGAAAGCTGAAATATTTCATGAATAAATGTAAATTGCTAATATTTATAATTGAGCTGAAAAGTCATTGATTGTGATTGGACACTCAATAATATTTTAACTGAATGAGCCAAATTTAAAAAAAAAATCAAATAAAATCCATTTCTGGTTTTGGTAGATAATTGCTCAAAGAATAAATATAATGTGTTTTTGAAACAAATTTTTAGATTTTTTTTTTAAATAATAGGCATTTTCAGTTGAAAAAACTTCATTAAAAAATGTGTAAGCTATGATTTGTGCTTCGAATACAGCTTAAAATGCAATATACATCGATGGTTTTATAAACAAAACTTGTTTTGACAAATTTTAGATTAAATTCTGACTTTTTAAAAATTTAACATGATTTTTTTATTTGTTTAAAGCTAATAATATATAAAATCACATATGATAAAATGTATAAATTATATTTAAAAAAAGAAAAATATTTAATTTACCCTACGCCGGACTCCACAAAATGTCGGGAATGAGCCCTTCTTTCATGGTGCCAAATATCAGACTTGCTGAATTTTTTATCTTAAGTTTGTTCTAGGAAACACACCGTGACCCTGTGATTCATACACCCAAAACTGGCAGCGCTAGTCCAAGAGAATGATGGTCTCGAGACGAGAGAATAGTGATACCATTCACGGACGCAGAGAACACAGCTCGAGATGGGCGATAGAACTATTCTCTCGAGGTTCATTTGCAAAAAAAGTTCATCCGTCAAACAAAAAACCAAAAGTGTCGACAACGGGAATCGAACCAGAGACCTTTGACAAACCAATCCAATGACTTAGCTGCCTCGGCCACCACAGCTTGGTGACCATGGAGAAGTCAGAAGTCGATGTATGACACTTGTTGGAGATTTATTGATTCAACTAACGAATGAACTCATTTGTTATGATGGTGTGAGTTGGTATCATTATTCTATCGATTTTGGCACTGAGCCCTCAATAAATTTTGAGAGAACGATTATCTCGATTCTGAATTTTGGGTGTACGTCAAATGTTATATCAACTAGGCGAATAGCCGTTTTACCCCTTTTTTAACAAATTCTTAAACATTCTTTTAATTTATTTTAAATGGCTTTTCTCCAATCAAATTTACAACATCAGTACTTCAAACTTACGGGAAAAAGTGCCGCTAAAGGGCCTACAGGGAAAAAACTTACGTTGTAAAAAGTTTGTTATAGAAAAATAAAAACAAAACTATGAGGAAAACTGCGATTGGCCAAAAAAATATTATCGTAGGCGTAAAGACCATGAAATTCCCTAAATTCTGACCTTTTGGAGTATGGGTGTTGGAGGCTGCTGCAAAAAGTTATTAAGGTTTTAAAAAAATCAATTTTTAACAGTAATTTGCAAAAGTGATGAGAAAAGTGAAACCAATCCTGGATGTCAATAGCACATAATGAAGGGCTTTGACAGACCTTTCAAATGCAACTAAGAGAGTTGAAATTGACGAAGTTTTACGAAAATGCAAGCAATTTTACGATTTACGAATGGCTGAGTTTTTAAAACTTTTTTTGTGTTTTTTTAATGAAAAATAAGTTTTTTCGATATTCTGAATACGCCATCAAATCGAGTTTCTATTTTTACATAAAAGTCCCTTTGACACCAAATTTCTATCTCATCACCGTTTCAGGCTGCAAATTATTGAAATACACCTCTTTTTTCGCATTTTCAAAAATGGAAGGGGTCGTACCGCCCCTCTGCCACGAGATATCAAAAAACGGACCTCGGATTCGTGATCAGGGACAAAAGTTACCTCTAAGAAAAAATGTCACACAGATCTAGGAGAGGTCGGGGCATCTGTTCCCGATTTCGTGTGAGTTGGTAGAGAATTACACACATTTTTTTAACGCCTTTAAAAAAACACTTATTTCAAAAATAATAATCTTGAGATAAATCCCCCCTCCCTCCCTCGTAGACATATTCCATACAAATCAAATCTGTTTTGTATTAAGCGTGGACAATCGGTGAACCTCCCAAATGATGCAAAATGACTTATTTTAACGTAGACATGGACTTAGTTGTATTCCAATAAAAAAATCCAAAGAAAATTCTATTTGCGATAACGAAGAGAACTACAAAGGTTTGAAAATGGACCATTTATTAACACTGGAACGCCCAACGCATGTACAACTTACACGGACGCCCAAGCCTCCCAAAAAAGTTGGAACGGTAACTTCAACTCAATGGTTCTCGGGCATAATTCAACCAATCAAGATGATTCTTCTTTCCAGTGATTGTTAGGATTTAAAGAAGGCTAGTTTGTATCAAAAACTTAAGATGAAATGACATGGTTTCTTCTAATCCTTATAATTTTCTCCATTCTTGAACGGTATAATCATGAACAATTAAGATTACATTAATTAATATAAGAAATTAGTTCGCCAGGCACATTAAATAACGCCCACTCTCAGCCAAAGTCGCCCTTTCGGAGCCATAAATTTCCCTCCTTCAACCGTACCGCATTAAAACACGATGACCCCGGACCGAAAATTCCCGTGCAGAGAGGCCGGCCCTTCCAACGTCCACCTCGTACGACGAGACGAAAATCCCTCAATTAGGTTGAACCGGAAAGCTTACAAGCTTATTGCTCCTCCAACGAACGCCATTATTGCCTGGCTTCTTCCGCTTCTTCCTTGCCGGTCGTCTTCATCTTCGTCATCATCGCACCACCGCCGTCAACGCTGCCAAAGCGGTTGCCAAACTCATCAATATTCAATATTTCGAGCCCTCTGGCCACGTTTGCCCCCGACTCTCGGCTCCGACCTAGAGAAACCCGGGCGAAATTTACGATTCCAGTGCGTTTCCCATATTACATATTTTCAGTGTTACTGTGCGGGTGAATGTGTGCGGAGTTTCTGCCCGAAAGTGTGAGTGAATAGGACAAATATTTGTCACACCACCACCACCCGTCACCACCAATAGTAGTACGTACTGCTAGGACTAGTCCATATCGCCCCCTGAAATATGTGGAGAATTTCATGTGAAATTTCAAATTCGATCCCCACAGCATCTGGGGCACACCGAACTTGGCCCGGATCCCCACCACCAATATCATCGAGCCGGATATAAACATTCACACAGAGCCACAATATATGACGGCACGAATGGCATTTCATATTTGATTGGAATCTGCTGGGAACGTCTCAGTCAGCACCGGGGGCGACTTTCCTGCTGCCACTGCCGATCGATTTGAAAGTCTTGGACTCAATCGCCAGAATGGATGTTGGAAACAAGAACTAAAGAACGCGCAGGGTGGATTGAACTATTATGCAAATCATAGTTAAACTATGATGTAGATCTACGCACTGTTGCAAAAATTACTCAGATTTTGTCAAAACTAGGGAAACTCAGGAAAGAGTCTTGAGGCAATTATTGAAATTGTTGGATTTTTTTCTCAAATTTGTATTAATTTCAGTCTTTTTCCATTTAATTCTGATAACATGCTGTCAACAGTCACAGATGAGCAATTCTCTACGAAATCAGTCGATTTCAACCATTTTATTTTTGTATTTTTTACTTGGCTGAAACTTTGTGGGGACCTTCCCTATCACTAGGCTTAGTGATTTTTCACGCATGAAAATTGTAAATTTCACGGGGACCTCAATTTCAAAACACCAAATTTCACGCAAATTTCGCGGAACGTGAAAATGTTAAAATAACTCTGACAATCTTCTGTTTAAATCACAGAAACTACTTGTTATGCTTCATTTTATATTATTATTCAATAAACTATAAAAAAAAACTTCTCTAAAACCAAAATTCTCCTAACTTTCAAAAAAGTTCCACATGATTTATGGATGAGCTCTTTAGGGTATGCATTTTCTCATTTACTGAACTGCTTTTTTTTAAATATTCGACTAGTAAATATAAAAAGTTCTCACTGATTTGCATTTTATTAAATTTCATATCAAAGTAAGATTAAACAATATTGTTCAGCCAAAATGAGTAAAATTATCGGAATTTTTGCGACAGTAAGCCCGTTGCAAATATTTTTTGAAGTTTAGGTCCCTCGACTCTGGCCAAAGTCGAGGGGGGGGGGAGGGGGCAAAAAAAATTAAAAATTTAAACAACAAGCCATGGTAATAACATTTGAATAAAAAAAAAGTGTTTTAAAATGCATTTTACACCTGCCCAGTATATTTGCAATCATTAGTTTTTCAAATATTAGAGTATTGAAGAAATTTTTTTTTTTCGCCGATGCTGTACGGTGCTGTACATTGGAATTTCACAAAAAATGAAAATAAAATATCGATCTCAGACAACAAAATATGATTTAAAAAGCGGGAAAATGCGTTAAAAATTGTTTCCAGTTGATTAGATGTTTCCTTTAAAAATTAGAAGTTATTTGAAAAAATATATTTTTTTGCCCCCTGATTTTTCAGAGCGGTTTTAAAGGGGGGGGCGACAGAAACTTTGAAAATATTTGCAACGGCCTAAGCCCATTAAAAATATTTTTGAAGTTTTCATCTCACTTATCAAAAACATAATTTAAAATCAATAGGCAAAAATAATACGATTTCTAACAAAATCGAAATATTTAATTCAAAAAGAGAATAGAAAACAAAAAAGTGTTTTTGTTTTTATTTTTAACGGGAATTATCCACCCAAATAATCAAATATTGGTCAAATTAAACAGGACTAAGAAAAAAATCGGAAATGTTTTTAAAAGGTTGTTTGAAAATAAAAAATACTCTTCCTTTTATTTTGAACAAAACAAAGCTGGATTATTTGAATTTCTATTGAAACAATACCTTTCAAATAAAGTAGCAGCAAAATTTGTATTACAACAAATGAAAGTATTACTAAATTTAGTTAGTTTCTAAAAAAACTGAAAAACTGAACAATTCTTCAAATGGTTCATATCAAGCTTTTCAATTACCTAAATAATTTTTATGGATCAAATATTTATTATTTTGCTATTTAGAAAAATATTTGAGAAAATTGATAAATTTCACGAAGTTTAAGCCGTATGCGAAATCGTCAAAAATCACAAACCCTATATTAGTAATTAAACCGCTTAACTTTGTAGTAATTACTAAGATTATTTTTATTCCTATTTGAGTTTGATAAATTATTTTAAGAAATATTGTTACAATTCCACATAAAACATACAAGCAAAATTTCACGGATTTCACGCTGTCCGCGAAATCGTGAAATTTTACTAACCCTACCTATCACCAAAGAAGCCTTTTTGTGTCATTGGTTCAGCAATATAAATCTTCATATAATTTTTTCAGCTGTTCATACAAAAATGGTAAATATTTGAAAATCTGTAACTTTAAAGTTAATTTTTTTTACTGCAAATTCCGGTTTATTTTTACTTTTCAAAATATTTAGTGTCCATGTTCAGAAAATTTCCTTCAATTTCGTCTACGAAACATTGATGATTGGACAACTGGCTGCTGAAATATAGCAGATAAAAGAAAAAGAAACAGGAAAATTTTAGTTTTGTACACATTGAACACAATATCATTGAACACAATATTAAATCTGGGAAGAAGTACATCTTTTATTTCAGAAAAAAGTGTGATTTTACCTCTAAAAATGTGTGGTTTTCCACTTTTCTGATGTATTGTCACTTTTTCAGTCTAAATTGAGGTAAAATTACATAGAAGAGGTAAAATTGAACCATCCAAAATTACACGTTCCAAATTTACACATTTTTTTACTGTCTAAGTCTCACATGAACAAACCTCTATTTTCCAATGACGATATCCCAGCAACTAATGATCCGATTTTGTTAAAATATGAAACATTCATAAAATTTTCCAATCTCTTCAAAAAAAAATATTTTTATTTTTTAAAATCAAAATTAACATTTCAAAATAGCCAAACATTCAATATTATACCCCGTACTTTACGATTCAAAATTCAATTGAAATGAGGTCAAAAAATGTTAACAACAAAATTTATGTTTTTTTTACAAGAAATTCACAATTCAGGTTTTTTTGCGAGTTGTTTTCCTGTTTTCTGTTTCCTTTACAACCAACTTTATTTGCATCCATTGTGATAAATGCCTTATACACAGCTGAAAGGATCCCCAAAGCTATTGTTAGTCGATAAACTAAAGAAATAAACTGAATTTAATTAAAATTAAATCACTATTTTCAAAAAACATAACTCGTCGTAAAAATTTTGGTCCATACCTCTGAATGGCTTAAAAGATGAGGGATTTTGAATTGAATTTTTTTTTTTTTGAATTAAATATACTTTATTGAATCTTTCTTATAATAATTACATTTGGTTTACATAATAAGTGGTCAGCTGTGGCTCTTCAGCTTTAGTTTGCTTTTCGTGATTTAAACACTGTTCATTTTCTTAACTTTAAAAGTATATGATTTATCATTTTTGTAACACTAGGTACAATGAGGAAAAAAAAATGTTAAGAAAACATAACCTAACCTAAAACTAACTTAAACTTACAATAAACTAAACCAATCCTTGAATCAAGGGGTATTCAGAAATAGCACATTTTTCCCTGAATTTCAAACATTTTTCTTGAATCTTCTGATCCAACATTTTTACTTCTGCTAATTCATGAACCTCACTTGATCTTGTCCAGCCAGGAACATTCAAAACCATTTTGAGTACCTTGTTTTGGACACGCTGGAGCTTCAATTTATGAGTTCTAGCGCAACACTCCCAAACAGGTACTGCATACTCAATAACGGGGTAAATTATTTGTTTGTAAACTGCTAACTTATTTTTCAAAGAAAGCTTTGATTTTCTGTTAATTAAAGGATACAAACACCTGATGAGAATGCTGCACTTGTTCAATATTTTATCTACATGCTGCCGAAACAATAGTTTCGAGTCAAGTATGAGACCTAAATAGACAACTTCCTTTGACCAGGGTATCGAAACATCATTCATTTTAATCAAAACATCATCCTTTGGGACAAATCTGGCCGATTTGGAAAGTGGAAAAATGATGGTTTGAGTTTTGGCTGCATTTATGCGAATTTTCCAGTCGCCAAAGTATTCGGAAAGAACGTCAAGACCCTTCTGAAGACGGCCAACTAAATATCTGGTTATTTTACCCTTATAAATAACGGCAGTGTCATCAGCAAAAGTGACAACACACCATTACCAGGAAGAGTAGGCAAATCAGATGTAAAAATATTGTACAGAAGTGGGCCAAGAATACTTCCTTGGGGAACCCCAGCATCAATGTTGAATAATCCAGAAGCAATCCCATTCAGAAAAACCTTGAACGATCTCTCCGAAAGATAGTGCTGGATAATTTTGATAAGATACATTGGAAAACCGTATAAATACAGTTTATGTATCAAACCATCATGCCAAACATTGTCAAAAGCCTTCTCAACATCCAACAAAGCCATAGCAGTTGATTTAGACTCAAGCTTGTTCTGCTTGATGATTTTAGTTACTCTCGTAAGCTGATGAGCAGTATTATGTCCCTTTCGGAAGCCAAACTGCTCGTTCAAAATTATATTATTATCGTTGGTAAAATCCAAAAGCCTTGAATAGATGACCTTCTCAAAGAGTTTGGACAGACTACTCAAAAGACTAATGGGACGATAACTTGTTGGCGATGTTGGATCTTTTGAGGCTTCAAAATTGGTATGACTTTGCCCAGTTTCCAATTGGTGGGGAAGTAACCAAGTTGCAAACATTTATTGAAAATATTGGCTAGATGTTGAAAGAACTGATCACTCTGTTTTTTCAACACTAGATTAAAATGTTATCAAAGCCTGGAGCTTTCATATTTTTCATTTGTTTAACTGCAACTTTGACTTCCTCACCAGAAACATGGGAATCTGCAGGAAATTCAAAGGTAGAGTTATTGATTGTTGAAATACTATTGGCAACTGATGTTTCTTTACGGCTGGTCATGGAAGCGCCAAGATTATGTGAACTAACAAAATGAAGCCCAAGTGCATTTGCCTTTTCCTCGGATGTAATCAAAGGAGAATCCTCAACAATAAGAGGAGGAATAGGCTTTGGTTTGTTTTTAAGAACTTTTGAAAGTTTCCAAAATGGTTTTGAATAATTCCCAAGCTGGCTTACATGTTTTGAAAATTCTTGATTTCTGATATTGTCAAGTCGGTCTTGTATGATTTTGTTCAAATTGTTAACTGAAATCTTTTGTCATAGTCCCCAGTCCGTTGATATTGTCTCCTATAAACATTCCTAAGTCTAATCAAGTGTTTAGTATCTACGTCAATATCAGTTACCTTAAAATTAACAGGAACCTCCCGAACGTTGGCAGCCTCTGCTTGGTTGATAGCCTGCTGGATCACCTCCAGCGAACGATCAATATCAGCAGAAGTTTCCGGGTGTTGATCATAGTCGATGTTGCTGTCTACCACTTGCTGAAACTGCTGCCAGTCAACGTTGTGGTAATCTTTCCGGGTTGGTTGCCGCTGCGGAGTAACGGAAGCTCCAACCTCCACAACCACCGGATAGTGATCAGAACTCAACTCTTCAAACACCTCAGGATGAGCCACGTTCTCAGCCATATTGGTAATGAAGAAGTCGATGATTGAGTGATTCCCAGACCGAGCCACCCTCGTTGGACGATCCGGACTCACAACGTTGTAGTATCCGTTTTGCAGATCGTTGTGCAGAATCACTCCGTTCCGATTCCTCCTGCTGTTGCCCCAAACTTCATGCTTCGCGTTGAGGTCACCAGCGATGATGTACTTTGCGCTCCGCCGTGTCAGCTTCTGGATATCGCTCTTCAGTTTTGCTGCTGAACCATCTCTGGAATTCACCTGACGTGGGCAGTATGCAGCAATGAAGAGTACTGGGCCAACCGAAGTGGGAATTTCCACCCCAACGGCCTCGATGATGTCCAGCTTGAAGTGTGGCAGCCGGCGTGGCTTGAGATCACGATGAACAGCGACAAGCACACCTCCTCCTCCAGAGGTGGTCCTGTCGAGCTGCGTCGCGATCTTGTAGTTTTGCAGATAAACTTTTTCACCGGGCTTCAGATGAGTTTCCGTGATGGCAGCTACGTCGATCTCCTTCTCGCGAAGAAAATCCACCAGCTCTAAGTTCTTCCTCCTAATGGAGCAAGCGTTCCAATTCAGCAGCTTGAGGGACCTACGATCCATACTGGATGACGAACGAGGTCAGCACTTCAATCTGCTGGGTCTTGGTTTTGCATCCACGCAGTGCAGCGGACATCTGTTTGAAAATATTGAGGAGTTCGGTTGAGGTGTAAAGATCATTACCATTTTCCTCAACTGCTGGTTCTTGGGTTGGTCTTGGCTCCTGGCTGAAGCCCGGTGGTGGCGGTCTCGGCTCCTGGCTGGAACCCGGCCGTGGATGATTCATCTCAGCTCTCTTCCTGGGATCCAACGGCAACGGTGCCAAGTTCGGGACCTGGCGTCGCGGTTGAAGAGGTGGAAAATTTTGCTCCACCAGGGCTGGAGGAGTTCTACGACGCTGAGGCTGATTCTTCGTCGATGCTTGCTGCCGAATTTTCACGAACTCAGCTCTCTTGGGGCACTTTCGGTCGGTTGACGAGTGCTCACCGTTGCAGTTGAGGCACTTCACCAGCGAATCTTGGATGCACTGGGATGTGATGTGCGCATCGGTACCACATTTGGCGCAACGACGCTTCAGGTGGCAGTTCTTACCTCCGTGCCCGAAGCCCAGGCAGTTGAAGCATTGTGTGACGTCACGATGCACTGGTCGGTATCGCTCCCACGACACGATAATGTTGAAAACCGCTCGAATTGCCTTCAGCTCAGGAAGCGTCGTCGATCCCTTAGCCAAATGCAGCAGGTAGAGCTGGTCACGGTACTTGATGTCTTTGTTGCGTCGGCTCATTTTGTGCACGGCCAACACATCCAGTTTCAAAACTTTTAGCTCGGCAGCTAATTCCTCCACTGGCATGTCGTACAGACCTCTGACGACGATTTTGTACGGCTTATCCATGACGACATCATGGGTAAAGTACTCCGCCTCGTTTTCGGTCAAGTAATCCTTGACCAGTTGATAGTGCTGCCTGGATTGCACCAGCACCTTAAATCCGTCCTGACACAGACGAATGTTGCCTAGGACTTTCCCAGACTTGATGAGTTCAACCAGCCCCGCTCGAAAGTCGATCGTTGCTGCTGATTGCCGCACATAAAAAGGAGGCAGTTTCTCCTTTCGCTGTTTCACTTCATTCTCCTTTGCTTCCGCTACCTGGTCCTCGTCAGGCAGTCCAGCAAACTTGTTGTTCTTCAATAGCTGCTCCTCGTGCGATGAAGAGTTCTCCTCCTCCTCATCCATCGGTACAGTACCGTCGCTCTTTTTCGTCTTTTTGCTGTTCGATGTCACTTCCAAAAGCACCTTCCTTTTGAAATTCCCGGTTTTTGGCCATCAGTTGAGGCCTCAACCTTCCTTTTGGAAATTCCCACTTTTTTGCCTGCTTGAGCCGCAGGTAGGGCAATATTGCCGGCGTTTTGCGCCGGGACGCGACGAGTCATGTTGATTCAGACAACCTTCACCAACGAATGCTCGGATAACAATGATGAGGGATTTTGTCTTCTAATACATATGAGCAATTCTCTACCAAAACCGGAAATGGATTTTATTTGTATTTTTTGATTTGGCTCAAACTTTGTGGGGGCCTTCCCTATGACCAAAGAAGCCATTTTGCATCATTAGTTTGTCCATATAAATTTCCATACAAATTTGGCAGCTGTTCATACAAAAATGGTACGTAAATATTCGAAAATCTGTAACTTTTGAAGGAATTTTTTGATCAATTTGGTGTCTTCGGCAAAGTTGTAGGTATTGTTAAGGACTATTTAGAAAAAAATAGGCACACGGAAAAAAAAATTTCCCGATTTTTTTATTAACTTTTTTTTCACAAAAACTCAAATTCCCAAAATACGTATTTTTTGATTTTCGAGATTTTTTGATATGTTTTAGGGGACAAAAATCCGCAACTTTTGAGCTATAGAGAAACATGGTCAAAAAATCTGCCGCCGAGCTATGATTTTTTGAAAAACTGGTGATTTTTGGAAAAAATCGAAATTTCATACATAAAATTTTTTTGACCTCATTTTTTAATGCAAAATTGAATTTGCAATCGAAAAGTACTTTACAGATTTTTTGATTAAGGGCTCCGTTTTCAAGATATAGCCACCGAAAGTTTGATTTTAGCGAAATATTTGCAGTTTTTCAATTTTTAAAAATAGTGACCATGAGTGACCATTTCTAAAAATATTTTTTTTGAAAAGTTCAGAAAATTTGCTATAAAATTGTCTAAGAGACATTGAAGATTGGACCTCTGCACTATGGGGTATTTCCATATAAGCGAGCGGCCAAAAATATTTTTTTGTTTTTTTGTGACTTTTTTGTGTTGTTTGTACTTAGTATAATGAAAACAAATAAATTTTGATATTTTTCCAAAAAAAAAAGTTTAATTTTCGATTTTTTCATATATTTGAGGCTACATGCATTAAAGTGGTGAATTTTAATATTCTTGCTCTGTCTATTTAATGCACGGAATAGCGGTTTATGCTATGTTAAAGTTTCTGATTTACGTTCAATCTCCCTCCCCTTTTTCTTGAGTTAAAATCCACCTCTCTTTGAAGACCCTCCCCCTTCCTCTCCAATTAAAATTGGATTTTTGCGGTATTTTAGAATTTTAGACGGTTTATTTTATGGAACATTGTATGGATTCTCGTCCACGTTTTTGGTTGATCCACTTGCAAAATTCACGTTTTCCACGATAAATTCTTCTGAATCAAAATCACTACGTAAGCGATTGTCGTTAGATTACTTAAAATATGAACTTCTGCAATGTTGTAATTCTTACAAATATACTCGAAAGCAGTTCTCACGTTTTCAGAATAGTGCTTCGTTATATCGTACAGGGACACTACGGTATTATGATCCATACTTTCAAAAGAACACAACAACGAACTGATATGAATATTCGACGAATCGTTACTGTAAAATACTTTGAATAGAAATTTCTAATTTTATTAAACGTACCTAATTACCAACAAAGTCATGAATATCAAATCAATTTCAAAACATACATAGCAGGTACGTCATTTCTGCCTCCGCAGGTAAATAATGCGATTTTAACCAAGCGTATACGCGAAATCATTACTTTTCTTGCAAGAATCAAAATGTTCAAAATGGCATAACTCAAAAGTGCACATAAGTGCACTTTAAAATTTGGAGACAAGTTAGGACATGGTTCAAATTTTAAGCTGCAAAATTTTCAGATCGCACAAATGCACACAAAAAAAGTACTCCATTAACAAAGTTGAAAAAAACTAAATTTTGAATAAAAATCCAACTTTTTTGATTTTTATTATTTTTTTTAGTCTGTAAAAGTGTGTTTTGTAAAATGTTATTGAAAAGTTGAATCAATTACCATTCTGAATATATATAATGATGCAGGAAAAAATACAATAACAGCTACACAGTACAACTATGAAAAATAATCATTTTTTTGTCAAAAAACATGTTTTTTCTTACCATTTTTGCCTTTGAAGGTCTGCAATTCAGTGAATTTTGAACCTACAACTTTCAAACTCCGGATTTTTCTTAGTTAGAATGTTTATTTTCGAAAAAAAATACCAAAAAATAATAAGAGTATGTCGGTTTTTCGATTTATGGCCGCCTGAAACCCCATAGTGCTCTGGTTGCTGAGATACAGCGGCTTAAAGAAAAAGAAACACGAAAATTGAAGTTTTCTAAGTCTCACCCAAACAGCCCACCATTTTCTAATGACGATATCTCAGCAATTAATGGTCCGATTTTCAATGTTAATACATGAAACATTTGTGAAATTTTCCGATCTCTTCGAAAAAAATTTTTGAAAAAAATTAAATCAAGACTAACATTTTAAAAGGGCCAAACTTTGAATATTATGCCCATTAAAAATGCTAGTATTGATTTAATTTTTTTCAAAATATTTTTTTCGAAAAGATCGGAAAATTTCACGAATGGTTCATGTATTAACATTGAAAATCGGACCATTAATTGCTGAGATATCGTCATTAGAAAATGGTTGGCTGTTTGGGTGAGACTTAGAAAACTTCAATTTTCATGTTTCTTTTTCTTTAAGCCGCTGTATCTCAACAACCAGAGGTCCAATCTTCAATGTCTCTTAAACAATTTTATAGCAAATTTTTTGAACTTTTCAAAAAAAATATTTTTAGAAATGGTCACTCATGGTCACTATTTTTAAAAATTGAAAAACTGCAAATATTTCGCTAAAATCAAACTTTCGGTGGCTATATCTTGAAAACGGAGCCCTTAATCAAAAAATCTGTAAAGTACTTTTCGATTGCAAATTCAATTTTGCATTAAAAAATGAGGTCAAAAAAATTTTATGTATGAAATTTCGATTTTTTCCAAAAATCACCAGTTTTTCAAAAAATCATAGCTCGGCGGCAGATTTTTTGACCATGTTTCTCTATAGCTCAAAAGATGCGGATTTTTGTCCCCTAAAACATATCAAAAAATCTCGAAAATCAAAAAATACGTATTTTGGGAATTTGAGTTTTTGTGAAAAAAAAGTTAATAAAAAAATCGGGAAATTTTTTTTTCCGTGTACCTATTTTTTTCTAAATAGTCCTTAACAATACCTACAACTTTGCCGAAGACACCAAATTGATCAAAAAACTCCTTCAAAAGTTACAGATTTTCGAATATTTACGTACCATTTTTGTATGAACAGCTGCCAAATTTGTATGGAAATTTATATGGACAAACTAATGATGCAAAATGGCTTCTTTGGTCATAGGGAAGGCCCCCACAAAGTTTGAGCCAAACCAAAAAATACAAAAAATAAAAATGGTCGAAATCGGCCGGTTTTGTAGAGAATTGCTCATATATAATAAAAATCAAAAATTTAAGACACGGATTTTGGGAAATAGAATTTTTGTTAAAAATGTTTATTAAAAATCAATGTTTTCCAAGTAGTTATTTTTCCTGAATAGTCCTCACCAATACCTACAACTTTACCGAAGACACCAAATCAATAAAAAAAATCTTAGAATTTTACAGATTTTCGAATATTTACGTACCATCTTTGCATGAACAGCTGAAAAAATTATATGGAGATTTGTATGGGTGAATCAATTACAAAAAAAAATTCCTTGGTCATAGGGAAGGCCCTCACCAAGTTTGAGCAGAATCAAAACATATAAGTAAAATCCATTTCCGGGTTTGGTGGAACATTGATCATATTTGTTTTTTTTTTATAAAGCTTATTGTGTATTTTTTCTATGACCTTCACTTTGCATCATTGCTTCATCCCTATGTACAAGTCGTCATTTTTCGTAAAAAATCCATTAAATTCTTTCTGGAGCACAAAAGCATTCTTCAAAACACAGCTAATCTTGTTGCTTTTCCCATGTCAGTGCACGCGCACCCAGTTAATAACAGATGCTTAACCTTTGAAAGAATCGTCCAAGTGAAACCTTCCCCTGTTGACCTTTGCTTTCGAGCTTGGATTCCAGGTATTTACCAGGATTGCTGACTGTCGCGCGCGCGCGTGTCTTCCTAATGACAAGCCCGTTTGTGCTCTCTGGCGTCTGGCAGTAAATCAAATCAACCATTTCTAATACTTCTTCGGACGAGTAGCAATTTCGCCGAAAAGCTCTCCTGGCTAATTGATTTAATAACTGGATCGTATTTCATGCTCGAATGCTGGCCGTCGTCTTCGTCTACTTCTTCGTGGGGCTGGATTCTGACGGAGCTGGTGACAATTTGAGACGAGTTTTCAAATTTAATCAGCGCCGCCACCGTTTCGGCGGAATTCCGACTGACGGGGTGAGATGCTAGAAGAGCTATGAAACTGGAGTGATTTTATTTTCGCTTCAAGTTCTGTGAAATATTGTTTTATTTTTAACACAATGGTAAGGAGATTACGGGTTTGTATTTAAAGATCTCTCAAAATTGAATTTCTAAAATGGAATTGTATTACATATTAGCGATTTTTTTAAGAAGCATTTTTAAGTTGCATAACTCCTGGCGCAAACCAGCTAGTCGAACAAATCGCACATGGATGTCATCTCCCCGACATGCAACACGTGTCCAGGTGTCATACCTGTCACTTTCAGGGCCAATCGATCGATCAATGCTTTTCAAACCCCCAACCCACACTCACTATTGACCACTGCTGGAGAGGATTTATCATGATCGGCTTATGTAAATCGAACGTGTGTAATTGAAAAATGGGTTAATCAACACACGGCTAGGCAAAACAAACACGTTTTCCCCTGCTATAAAAAGTCCGGAACTGGGATGCTACAGTACTGAAATCGTTTTGGATCTGCGAGGGTAATCACAACACAGGCAGGATGATGGTATCGACGATTTTTCTACTACTGGCGGTGCTGGCAACGAGTTTTGTTGCACCGACCGTGGGGCAAAAAAAGTACTTTGTACTGTTGAAGCCTTCCCCGGGAAGACCTTGTGAGTATAGTTTGATACGTTATCTAATTTGAAATAATTAAAATACTTATTGATCTACAGATGACTACGTAGGAAGTTACACTCGAGAAGGTATTTTTTGTGAATTTTATTAAAAAAATATCTTAAACCATTGAAATTTTATTCAAGATGGCTCCCAAGTCGCAGTGTACATTCCAGGCAAAAAACCGACTTCTGGAAAAGGTATCAAAACCAAACAACTGTTAAAAAGAATCGCTCAATATGTTTTCTAAATTTTAGGCAACGGCAAACTTCCGGGAATGCGGGGTGAAGCGGAACCCCCGGCACCACCTCCGAAAAAGGAAAAAAAAGATCACGTCGACGATAAGGTTTACTTTTCGTCCCAGCACACGTACCGCCAAGTGTTGGCCATTCTGGACCACATCAACCTGTCGGGAGTGCAGTCCGGAGTCCGGGGCGATGCCGATCGCTACCTGCAGAACTTTAAGACGAACGTGCTCGCACTCATCAGCAGCGTTGATGACTTTTCCAAGGTGAGTTTGAGGGCTCAACTTGGGTTGATCAAGCTTACTAAAAATTTCATAAATTTAATTGATTTGCAGATCCAACCCTGCTTCGATCACTTCACCCAAATTTCCGACACGGCCCGTAACGAACTGGTCCAGTACTACGATTCGTGCAAATCATCGGATGAGGGATCGTGCAGGGTGAACGGCGTAACGAACTATTTGAGACAGCTAAACGCCCTGATGGACCGTTTCTACCAGTGTGCTTCGCAGCGCGTTAGTGGCTAGAGTGAAAAATATGCAGCAGAACTTTGCTGATTCCAAATTCACAAAGCAATTGAAAATAAAAAGGTGAAGGGTTATACAAATTCAAAAAATGTTTGAAATTATTTTTTTGCTTTCATGATTGACGTTACGTTCACCAGCTTTATGATCCAGAAGTCTGTAATTATTGGAATATATGTTTGCCACAAATTGTCAAGACCCTTGACGACGTTGCGAAAATTCTACTTTTCACAATTGTTTTATTTTTTTCACTTGATGACGATGTTTCAAGTTGAACTTGATAACATTTCCTTATCCTCTCATTCTATAGTGACGAAATGGACTACATTTCATCACCAAAATAACAGTGCTTAAAAGTTTATTAATGCATTAATTGGAGTGTCGAAAAGTAGATTTTTTCAACACTTGCTTTGCAAAATAACACTTTTCGACACTGTTTAGGTTTTTGAGTTTTTCAGATACACGATCGCCAAACTTGCTGCATTAACTAGCATATTAGAATACATTTAATTACTGAAATGTTTTGACTTAAAAAAACCTTCCATAAAAAAAAACTATTTTGAAGTCGGAAAAGTGATAGAATTGTTGCAATAGTAGTTTATGCAACAAGTTGCAAAAAGAGAACTTTTTCAGCACGAGTCGTACATTTATCCAACGAGATTCACCGAGTTGAATAAATACAACTAGTGCTGAAAAAATCAAGTTTTGCAACCAGTTCCATGCAACATTTTTTGCCCTTCACAAAAATTCCCATTGCATGAGCATGAGCATGAGAGATCACCCATGGTTGCCCCTCCGTTGCTGAACAGAACCGTAATATCCTTTCAGCACTACTGATTATAGGCTTCGACGATCTAGTGGTGTTTCCCTTATCAACAGCATGTATGAATGCGCTGAAAAGATAAAACACCATGATTGCTAAAGCTAGATCAGTTGCGAATAGGTAACAGTCATTGGCCACCAACGGCGCCCGCCATGTCAGTTTGTAGACCTCGATTTTAAGGGACGGGAATGTTAGTTAGCGCAGGTTGCTACTAGGGCAGCTGATTTACTCTGTGCTTACACCCCACGAGCGCCAGGAACCTGAAAACTTGTTAGTAGGATAGGGTGTTTGGTCAGGATTCATCATAGAAGATGATGATGCGACCCAAAATCATAGTTTTTGTTGAACGGTATTTGGTATTATTCTCAAGGCAAGCAATCGGAGGCTGCGGATGAGACATTTCCCGTTTATCTGTTGTTAAATTTTAAATGAAATGGTCTAGTCTTAGACAGCCGGCTGTGGAAAGATAGAACCAAAATCATTTGTAATTAAAACTGAAGGGGTAAACAGTGTAATTTTTAACTTGAGATGATTTCACGAGTTTTGAATGATTGATGTTTAGTGAGGTACTGATTAACTTTGCGAACGACGAGTTACGATGTATCGAGATGAAATGGTATGATAGGGTTTTGTTGTTGTTGCACATCGACAACGGACGCGAAAAATTTACCGACCCGACGAAAAGGCATCGCAAATCGAATTGGCTAACTGTCATCGGGACAGCCAAAGCCAGCCGCACCTTCACACGCACACACGCACGCGAAAAAAAATGAAAAACACACTGCGACGGACGCGAAAAATTTTGCGACCCAACGAAAAGGCATCGCAAATCGAACTGGCTAACTGTCATCGGGACAGCCAAAGCCAGCCGCACCTTCACACGCACACACGCACGCGAAAAAAAACGAAAAACACACTGCGACGGACGCGAAAATTTTTGCGACCCAACGAAAAGGCATCGCAAATCGAACTGGCTAGCTGTCATCGGGACAGTCAAAGCCAGCCGCACCTTCACACGCACACACGCACGCGAAAAAAACGAAAAACACACTGCGACGGACGCGAAAAATTTTGCGACCCAACGAAAAGGCATCGCAAATCGAACTGGCTAGCTGTCATCGGGACAGTCAAAGCCAGCCGCACCTTCACACGCACACACGCACGCGAAAAAAAACGAAAAACACACTGCGACGGACGCGAAAATTTTTGCGACCCAACGAAAAGGCATCGCAAATCGAACTGGCTAACTGTCATCGGGACAGTCAAAGCCAGTCGCACCTCACACGCACACATGCACGCGAAAAAAAACGAAAAACACACTGCGACGGACGCGAAAAATTTTGCGACCCAACGAAAAGGCATCGCAAATCGAACTGGCTAGCTGTCATCGGGACAGTCAAAGCCAGCCGCACCTTCACACGCACACACGCACGCGAAAAAAAACGAAAAACACACTGCGACGGACGCGAAAAATTTTGCGACCCAACGAAAAGGCATCGCAAATCGAACTCAATTCCCATTGAGTGAGATTGTAAGAAAAATGTTCATTTATTTTGTCATTAAATCGTTTGAATAAAAAAATGTTGAAAAGTATTACTTTTCGAAATAAGTACTGAAAAGTTCAACTTTTCAGCACCCATTTGAAGGCTGAAAAGAAGAACTTTTCGGCATTTATTTTGAAAAGTGTTGCTATTCGATTTTTTCATTTTTTTTTGTACATAAAGAAGACTATTTCGTCGTTCCAGAATGACAGTTTTATATGATGCAAAAAGATGATTTTTTCAGCACGAGTAGTATATTTCAACGAGGATCTGCCAAGTTCTACAACGACTTGCATACAAGTTTTTCTAGTGTAACGCTCTAGTGCAGTGGTCCTCAGCTGGCTGAACCTCGCGGTCGCACGTCGCTTTTTGACGTTCCGAGAAATACTTGTTTGATCTTGAATAAACGAAAACTAGAGCACGCAATGTAAACAATGACAAACACGTTTTGTTGGCTGAACATTCTGAGCATTGTCACGGAGTTTGATTGAATTTGGTTGCCAACGTCCCGAGTTATATGTAATTACAGATGGCTACGGTAGTCGGGCATGTACGTGTGTCAAACGCGTTCTGACCGGAAATCTCTTTGGCCAGTTGTCGCACTTACTTAAATTTGAAGGGAGTGCCGAAGATGAGGCATTGTGAGCTGCACAAAACGACAACAACAACGAAATGTAATTACATGTTTGCTTATTATTATTCTAAATTAATTCCAGTGAGAGTGTAGCCGATAACGTAACAATAATAAATTATTATTTTAAGATAGGGTAAATATACCCTTTCCAATCAAACACCTATGTTCGTCATATGGAGAGTTTGATGCTCGATTAAAGCTAAAAAAAATACTATTTAGGCTATAAACTTACCAGCAACAGCACCTGATGAGTCTGCAACTTCAACTATCGGACTAACATTCCTACCTTTGTTGTACTGCATCTCCTTGGGGGGGGCGCCGGTATTGACTCAAAGCAGAGATCTTCAGGGGTTATACAGTGAGGATGATTAGCTCCCACTACTCATCTGTTGGTTCATTGTGTAACTTCAGCTGATCCGTCAATAACGGAGTAGCAGCTCATTGGCAGTCAACCATGCTCATGCTCATGCTCATGCTATAAACTTACCAGCAACAGCACCGCCTCGAGTAAGCACGCAAATGTATGCCACTTACTGGCCAAAAAGATCAAATTTAATGCACTTTTGAACATAATTTCTATTTTGCGAGACCATTTCTCGTCATTTTGTTGGCACACTCAGTGACAAACGCGAGAAACCCTCAAACGCTTAATGAATGTCGTCACTTTCGCTTGCTTTTTCACGGCGCTTTCGATACAAAACTGCCCCCAACTTTCGGCAATATGTTCTTTTGCACCATCAAAAAAACAAACGCGCCAGGTCTTTTGACGTTTAACCATTCCAATCGAAGGCTGAAGAAAACTGAGCGAGAAGTGAAAGCAAATAAAGAACAAAAGGTGGTCATCAACACCACCAGCCGCCTGTGTGAGCCAGTGATGCCAGGAATTTTTCTCTATAAATGCTACTTTTTGTGAGTGATCGCTTAAAATTTCATCAATTTTGGCAGCACAAAGCAGACCCAAAAGAACGCTGGAAGAAAAAAAAAAGAACTAAGCTGAAAATAGGAAAATCGGCGTGGGTTAATGCACTCGACTGATTAGATTGCATTTTGAAAATATTTTTTTTTCGAATGCTTGTAAAAGGAATAAAATAACTTTTAGTAAAAGTTAAAATAAACAGAAATGTTCACAAAAAGTTGCTCTACTCGTTGGTGTACTTGGTTTTAGTAAATTTCAATGAATACTCCAGATTATCCAGCATCATTCAAACACGACAGCTTATTAGGCTTAAAATGGGTATATTGGACTTTTTTTGCGATAAATCTATCAACATTTAACCCTGAAGGCCTGAATTAAGAAAATATAAGTTAATGGTGGGATATGATTCTTATGAACATACCATGATTTTTAGATCATATATGACCCATCAGGCCTGATATGGTTAAACAAGGAAATTCAACTGACTACTACACAAATTATAATTTAATTATGATTTATGGTGTGGGTGATTCTCCGCAAACTTACACGAAATCAGAAAAAGTAGCCTCGACCCCTCTTCGATTTTTGTGAAACTTGGCTGTAAAAGGTAATTTTGGTCACGAATCTGAGGTCCATTTTTCGATATCTCGTGACGGTGGGGCGGTACGACCCCTTTCATTTTTCTGGATTTTACAAGTTTTTCAGTGACTTGTAGCTAGAAACCGAGAAGAGATTGAAATTTGGTGTCACAGGGATTTTTGTGTAAAATTGGAAACCCGATTTGATGGCATACTCAAAATTCTGAAAAAACGCCATTAAAAAAAGTTAAAAAACAGTTTTAAAACTGCTGCCATTTCTCGTTTTTCAACTTTAAAAAAATCGTGAGACATTTCATTTTATCGGAAATTTAATGTACTTTTCGAATCTTAATTAGTCCAGAAGGATCTTTTTTTTTATTTAGAACGAACATTTTTATTTTAAAATTAAGTGTTTTTTTCAAACTCGAGAATTTTACAAAAAAAAAAGCATAATGGAAAAGTGATGAATTCAAGAACCTAAACCCTAAAACACAATTTTGTGCCATTGAAAGTATTTAGTTTTTTTTTTATATTGCTTCTTTGGTGTAATGATGTTTATTTTTTTATTTTTGTATTTATGAAAATAATTTTTTCAACAAGCTACTCGTTATTTAATTCCCGAGCAGACGGTAATAACTTTGGAATAACATTTTTTGATATTTGAAAATACTAGGCCAATAACATTTTATGTTATTTATAACAAGTTTTGTTATTCGCCGTTATGATTTTTTTGTTATTGAACTGTTATTGTAATAACAGACTTATAACATGTTTAGTTATTCTTCGAACAAATCTTTGTTATTATTTTTTGTTATTTTTACAACTAATCCGATCATCCCAATAACATTTGGAGTTATTCTTTCATAACAAAAAATGTTATTCCCAGGTTGTGTTTGCTTTCAATCAATATCAGACCAATAATAAATTTTGTTATGATAACATAAACTGTTATTCAACTCTTATGCAAAAATGAATTTTTCAAGAAGAATCCATAACACTTTTTGTTATTTTAACAGAATTTGTTATTGAAATGGCATGAATTTTGTTATTACCGTCTGCCCGGGTTAAGAGACCCATATTCAGAGCTTTCTACTTTAAGCACCGCTTTATCTAACTTTCCATTGGCCTATAATATTCAAATTTGGTCCACCGAATCCAACCTGAAATTTGATTGAATTTGATTGTTGGAGTACCGAGTTATAACTAAAAATGTTTACGGTAGTCGAGCTTGTACCTGTTTCAAACGCTTGAGGACTGCTAAGTGGGCCAAATTCTACAGCTCTAGTGTTTAGTCAATCCATCGATTGCCATCAAAATATGTGTCGAAATTGCACTGTTATTTTTGGTGACGGTCAGGAAAAGTAAAAATATGGAGACGCACGGTTCTTCATTGACATCCTTCATCAGCTCAATGCAGACACCCTCCCATCGCAATTCCTTGCTTCGAAAGTCGGTTCCAAATTGCAACCTTGGATACCTTTACTACAAGCTCCAAATTGAATCACGTTTTGCAAATAGTTCCACCGGGCGCAAACTAATTGGCACGTACAATTAGGTTTATTTGCTCGGTGCAATTTTTATGGACTTGTTTTCGGGGAGCAAATTTTCCAGCTGCTCCCAAAACACCGCTTTTCTAACCGATTTTCCCCGCACAACAAAAAAAACACTGTTGTGCGAAAAATCCTGATTGCTTCCGTGAATAATGGCTGCCGCACGGAATTATTAGCGGGGCCGAGCAACATTCCCCAATTCTCCCGGTGCGGAATTTCGGAGCATGGTGAAAATTTCGATTTCACCCCGCTTTTTGTTCGGGTCGATTTATGTGGGTGCGGAATTTATGCGGTTTCTTGGTTCGGCTACGGTGGTGCTACCTTCGTGGCATTGAGCAAATTTTGCTAAGGGGTGGGAAAGGGTTTTTTGGAGAGAGGTGGGATGTTTTTGGTATTTTAAGGTTTGATCTTGCAGGACATTGAGAAAACAGCTTCAAAATATTTTACAGAAATTTTTTTTAAAAATTATAAAGCTAGCCAAAAACAGGCACGCTTACCCTACATCCACCTGAAGGGGGCTTTTTGGTGCTTGATGGTGATTAAAGTGATTCATGAACGCAGGGGAGTATATTGTTTTTCATTCTTTTTTTGCTGGCTTCCTTTTCTTGGTTTGCTATATTTATTAGATGCTTGCGGTAAGTTTTCGGTAGTGGTTATAAACGCACGTAGATTTCTGGCGTGTCGTTAACGGGTTAGCAGCAGAGTTGGGGGAGCAATAAAATATCAGATGGTTTGGAAGTCAATAAAGGTACCGATCTCGAGTGGTATTTGCAGAATATTTCCCCTGAGAATTGTTTTTTTTTTTACAAAGAAAAGAAAGGAAATCTTAATGGTTTTTCTTAAACAATTTCCACTGAGTTTTAGTGGCCATTTTCTGTTTGGAGATTTTTGCAGGAATTCCTCATAAACTAGAGTTTTCGAGTTTTGGAGATGAGGCGTTGATAGATAAACAGCATGACGTTCTCAACTCCATATTGCTCAGCGGACCTAAATTGACGTGTCACAAGACATCTTTTCGAAACAGCCGTTTTCGCTTCCTCCAAAAACATCCTAACCTCATTCAATCGAACTCCACCGTATTCCACGTGTGGTAATGAACTCGGTGCGCTAAATTATACGCATCATTAAACGAACCGACCATATTTCGCCACGTTCCGTGACCCTGCCCGAAAACCCTTGAAAAAAAAACCCCACCAAAACCACCCGAAGGAGGTCACGTTCCGTTCGGCGGTGACCGGTGATGGCCGCGGGGCCATGCACCTGGGGCTAAGCCACATGACCGGCGGTGTGGAACCCAGAACCCGCACTAATTCGTGCCCCGAAATTCAGATCGAACATAACGATTATGCAAATGTGAGGTTATGTTGTTGTTTTCGCTTCGCTGCTGCAGCACCAGGCCAGGCCTCCCCACTTTTCGCTGACCGAGGGGACTACTGTGAAATTATACTGTATAAAATTATAGAAAAAAGACAGAATTAAACTGAAAATTAAGTTGACTTCAAAAACAAACACATTAAAAGATTTGACTAAAAAAATGACTGATAAACTCATGATCAATTACTCCTAAGAACGGTAACATTCCTCCCCGAAAAAAAGCACAACCCCATTTTGGTTCATTATCGGCTCGTGAACCATAAACAACACACATTTGCCCCCCAAGTTCACAGTTCGATGAATGGGTCGAATTAAATGGCCACAGATTATCTTGCTCCACGATACATCCGGAAGGGATCAAGCATGGTGGTTGGAACAGTTCCAGACTGTTTAGCATAAAAACCTCATCTGAACCTCACTCGCCCTCCAAAGATATGCAGCGTTTGCACACGTGGTTGAACAATTTAGTAACTTCTAATAATCTTCAGATAAGGGTTAAATTTCTACACAACCTCATCCTCAAATTCAAATTTTTAACTGTGCAAACAGGATTAATACTACTTAAGGCGATTCGAGGAGATTAGAAATCAATTCAATTTTTCTCCACAATCTGTTCCGACGCAGTGGTTTCGCTGATCGGTTTAACGCGAGAGTGTTTGTGGGTTTGCCGCGACCGCGGTTGAAATGCTTACTATATAATTAACATGTCGTTACTGCTGCCCCCACCCCATTGGACGACAGGGGGAGGGTGTGCAACCACTGTGAAGAGCATAAATTTATTTCAAATTGGAAGGAGAAATTCTGCCCAGTGAAATGATTGCGTGCACTTGAGAGTGGGCAGTTATTAATGAGCACAATCAATTGCTTTTAACCCTTGGCATTCGTTTTCTAACAAGTGTTGAGAATGCCACGAACACGCAAAGCTAAGATGGCTCCATATTTAAAATTGCTTGAAATTCGAAAAGCAATTCAATAAAAACACTATGTTATAAGGTTGGGGAGTTTATAAGCAAATATTCAATGAATTTCAATTTTAACTTTTTACAGAAACTTAAAATTATGTATTTATTCTCCATCGGTTTTGAGAGATTGTGATTTTATCAAATTCCAATTGTAGTAATATTTTCAATTGTGGCTGAGTGTCATGTCAGTGTTTAAATGCGTTTTCCAACCTCAAACGCCAAAAACATTTACCAAATAAGGCTACACTTAGAGGGTGACCATTTTTGGAGCTCTCGATTACCGGGAAATTTGGTCGAGACACGCGGGAAATTTTAAATTTATAAATATCGAAACAAAATTCTATAAACTAATCAGAAAAATATTTGAAAAATTCGAAATTGTTTTTGTCATTGAATGTTCAATATTCGATGTTCAAGTTTGAATAAACCAATGCATCGTTAATCTTCTTATTCAGAAAGTGAAAATTTTAACTTAAGCATACTTACCAGTTATTGTTTCAAGATAAGTTTAATTAACATATACTCTCTCGATCTAGTTTTTTTTTAAATTAAAAAAAAACTCTGACAATCTTTGTAAAGTCAAGGTCCGCCGGACATTCTGATTTTCCTGATAATTATTTCTTCAATGAACATTTACAGTTGACCTTAAGCAGGAAAAAAAATTAAATTGTTGTTTTGAGTCGTTAATTATCATATTGTAAAAATCCCTATACTAGGAAATTATTTATTAGCTATTTTTTTACATCACAAAAATTTATCAACAAGTTTGTGCACTTTTTAAAAAATCACTCAGTACGAAGATTCGTAATCATCTTGTCGATCTTGTATTTGCAGATTCAGAAAAAATTAAAAGGTAGACAATTTTCAAAAAATAGTGAGGCTGCTAGTTAACGTTTCATTGAATGAGTTTTCATTCAAATTGAGAATTCATTTTAAAAAAACACACATTTATGACTTTTCATTATAGTTAAAAAAAACTCGCGGGTCCCGGACATACCAGGCCAATTGTAAAATTCAACTCTTGAAAATCTACAGAATCGTCACCCTCTAGCTACACTCGATTGAATGGGAGAAGAGTTTTTTCTGCTCCTTTCGTTGTCCCGTCACGCAAGAAAATGGCTAGCAAAAACTAAATTTTCAACAAATTGCACGTAAGATTGAATGTTTGGCCCTTTTGCGATGTTAGTCTTGATTTCAAATTTTCCTGTTTATTTTTTTTTTCTTCGAAGAAATCATTTTTTATGATTTTTTTTCGGGTTTTTTCGATAACCGGGAATACCCGAATACCGTGATTTGTCATATTTTGTCCTGGTTTTCCCGAATTGAATAAAAAATGTCTGGTACACCAAATTCTATGCGAAAATAGCAGAACAGTTGAATACCTACTTTTTTGAATACCGTAAACTGGGGTCAATCGGGACCAGGGATGGAATAATCGCAAAAAAAAAACAATTTCGCTTGCGAACTTTCTTCACCCGCGAAAGAAAGAGGAATACCCGAATTGCCAATCGCGCTAAAGAAAATCGCTGATGATTTTTTTGTTAATTTCCTTGTCAGTACCACTCAAAAATATTTATTTCACTTTGTTTACACACATTGCCCATCTACAAAAAGTGACAGGTGACGTTACACTTGCAAGTGTAATAGTGAAAAAGATGTTTCGCCGAAAAATGACGATGATGGTTTTTTTAGATTCTTTCTACCGATTTTTCCTGCGCGAGTTAGGAGAGCCATGCTCCCTTCGGATTGTTTCTCTTGATGAACATCCAAAGATTTTCTTTTTAGGATGATTATTCCATCGCTGATCGGGACACATGGGGCGAATTGGGACAGCAGTTTTAACCATGTTGGAGCACAATATTTTGATTTTTCTGGTTGGTTTCGGATAGAACAGACTCAGACCAGCAAAATGTGTACATCCATGTCCAAATTTAATAGCTTTAAGTGCTCTAAAAACTGCTGTCCCTATTCAGACTGAAGTCCCGATTCACCCAGATTACGGTACTTATATCGACAAGAATAGTAAAGCAGTCACATTTGTATTTGGCATATATCAGCATTAATTTGAATTATTGAAGAAAATTGTTGAAATTTTTGTGTACAATAATGCGAATTGCCTAGCTCTTAAAATATTGTTTATTTGATTTTTGGTAAAGTTTTTCAATTCAAAATTAATTTTAATATTTTTAATATGTCTAGGTAATTTCTTTAAATTTAAAATTGAGTGGAAATAGTAGTTCATACAACAAGTTGTAAAAAGAAGATTTTTTCAGCACGAATCTTCCATTTATCCAACGAAGTTCACCGGGTTGAATAAATACGATGAGTGATGACAAAATCAAGTTTTGCATCGAGTTCCATATTCCGAAAAGACCCTTTGGACAGAATTATAGGACAAATGTCCATTAGGGTGCCCAAAATATGGGACTTTTTTCAAAACCTAGCACCACAAGCTAAATATTGTTCCTTGACCTATTTTAGGACTCTGGGCCAAATATGAGCAAAATCGGTCATCATTTACCCATTGATACTCGAAGGTGAAGTTTGTATGAAAAAAAATCTAAAAAATGTATGGAAACCTTAGGGTTTGGTCTGCACGATGCGCTACTTCCACCCAAATATTCCCCAAAGTGAGATTCTTATTGAAAATTAAATGCTCTACAGCTTTGTAGAACATACAAAAGCTGTAAAACTCGATCCTTAAAAAGTGATTAGTGATTTAAAAAAGTCATTTTTGCATAAAAAACATTTTTTTCGCCAACTTTAGGCTTGAGTATCAATGGGTTAATCTCATCCAATTTCGCTCAAAATTTACACAGGTGCTTAAATTGCCCGAAAACCCGTTTTCCTCTTGTGGAGCAGGGGGTCATTTTTTCTGGGCACCCTAATGTCCATGCATTGAGTCAAAGAATCGTTTAAATAAAAAAAAATGAAAAGTATAACTTTTCCTAACAAGTGCTGAAAAGTTCAACTTTTCAGGATCAATTTAAGTGCTGAAAAGAAGAACTTTTCAGCATTTGTTCTGAAAAGGGTTACTATTCGATTCTGTAGGTAGTAGGCTTTTTCGTCGTTCTAGAATGACAGGAAAAGTAAGTAGTTTTACGACCGAATTGAAAAAAATGTTTTTTATTCTCATTTATTTTTATAAAGACATCAAATATCAAAGACATGAACCAAATATAGTTTCCGAGTCATATGAAAAAGTAGATAAATAAACTTAAATAGTAGTTTATGCAACAAGTTGCAAAAAGAGGATTTTTTCAGCACGAGTCGTACATTTATCCAACGAGGTTCACCGAGTTGGATAAATACGAAAAGTGCTGAAAAAATCAAGTTTTGTAACGAGTTCCATACAACATTTTTTGCATTTCCGAAAAACACCCACTGAGTGAAATTTTAAGTCAAATTTTCATGTATTATGTCAATAAATCGTTTAAATCAGAAAATGTGGAAAAGTGTTACTTTTCGAAACAAGTGCTGAAAAGTTCAACTTTTCAGTACTCAACTTAAAGTAGCTATATCTTGAAAAAAGGTAAACTATAGAAAAAAAACTGTAAAGATTAAAAAAGGAATTATTGAAAAATAATTATTGGTGGAAAAACTTAATTTTAAAATCACCATATTTTTTCCGTGTTCCTTTTTTAGTAGTCATCATCAACACTTACAACTTTGCCAAAGACATCAAATCGATCAGAAAATACATGTAAAAGAAACAGATTTTCAATTATTTACATAAAAATTTTGTTTGGACTGCTGCTAAAATTGTTTGGAGATTTGTTTGGGTGAACCAATGACACAAAATTACTTCTCTGGTCATAGGGAAGGACCCCTCAAAGTTTGAACCAAATCAAAAATATAAAAATAAAATCCAATTTTAATTTTTAGTGAAAATCTTAAGAGTAAATAAATCAAACAAGCAAAACTGTAGCGATTATTTTGGTGTGCCTTCCAGAAGTCCAGTTTTACAATGTCACACCACATTTTCAATCTACGTGACATTATTTTTTGAGTATTTCCTGTTTTATTGTGCCTCAGTCAAGCCACAACCTTGAAAACCAGAATTTGTAATGTTCAAAATCTCGTATTTCAATAATAATATTTCAATCAAATTCCTACCTTTTATTTGCAGGGTCTTGTTGCTTGATTGAAACTCTGTTTAAAAAGCTCGATTCGAATCCAGAGATAAACGTTTCGCCTCTCCACACAGGCTCTCTTATATCAACCATCCAATCAGAACTTTATTTTTTAACACCTAAACTTCCAGGCTTTGGAGTTTAAGTGTAAATTGTTAAGTTGCATACTTTGTTACTTTTTAGAACCTCAAATTTAACAAGTAAACTCTTGAAAAAGTTGAAAATCACTTACAAGTTTCTAGCTTTCTTGCAATCACAAAAAAAAATCCTACTGGTACACGGAGAAAAAAGAGTTCCCAAAAACGTGAACAAGCGTTCATGAAAATGAGAACCACGAACAAAGTGTTCAAATTCCATGGTACGATTTTCAAAAACGTACCATGGCATTTGAACACTTTGTTCGTGGTTCATATTTTCATGAACGCTTGTTCACGATTTTCGGAACACTTTTTTCTCCGTGTATGAAATTATCTAAAAATAGTTTGCATGAGGAATGGTTTTTGACAAATTTTAGGGGCTTGAAATCGTTTAAACAAATTTTTTGAGTGTTAGTTATTAGAAGAAGAAAAAACAAATTTCAGCGCACATTTTAAATCAGTGATATTTGTGTCATTTCGCTATTATTGGCATAACTACACGGATTGAAATCCTGTAGGCTAATTTGGTATCTCTATGTTGTCGAATTTGCTAACATTGAAATGTTTCTAAAAATCGTCATCATTTTTTTCGATTTCGCTGTAAATGTTTTCAAAATCAATTGTTGTTCAAAATTCGTACAAATGTTGACGATTTTGAAAACAGTCCACTGTTTACAATTTCGACAACATAAAGTTACTGGATAAGCTTAGAGGATTTCTATCAATGCTACATTTTCACCCTAATGCATTTAAAATTGAAACTGAGCGTTAAGGCCACAAATCGGCAAAAAGACTTTGTTAAGACTTGAAGTTTTGGAAAATATATAATTCATAGATAGCATAACTGTAATTTTTATAAATAATTTGCAATAATTTTTGTATCGAAATTTAGGCTAGAAATTTGTTTTTTTTTTCATCAAATTATCAACAAATAGCAGCGCGTGGGAATGCAGATCAAAAATATTCACTTGATTTTGTCTGGATTAGTTCCATTCGGTTAAATTTCAGTTTTTTTCAGGTTCCATAGCTTGTTTTTGAAAATTTATTAGTTTAATTAAGTTGTTAATACAATGTTGGTGGATATGAAAAAGGGTTGATATGGTTGATTATAGATAACCTATACAGGTTCACCGAGTTGGATAAATACAAAGAGTGCTGAAAAAATCAAGTTTTGCAACGAGTTCCAAACAACATTTTTTTGCAATTCCAAAAAACACACACTGAGTGAAATTTTAATTCAAATTTTCATGTATTTTTCGATAAATCGTTTAAATCAAAAAAATGTTGAAAAGTGTTACTTTTCGAAACAAGTGCTGAAAAGTTCAACTTTTCAGCACCCATTTGAGTGCTGAAAAGTAGAACTTTTCAGCATTTATTTTGAAAAGTGTTGCTATTCGATTCTGTTATTTTTGGTACAGAAAAGTAGGCTATTTCGTCATTCGAGAATGACAGGAAAAGTGAGTAGTTTCACGACGGAATTGCAAAAAATACTTTTACTCAGCTTTGATTGTCAAAGCTTACTTTGCATGTGTTGGTTATGTGTAGAAAGCATCAATCACTGAGGTGGTTTAAAGCTACAGGGGTTCACAACTGCAATCCCAAAAGTACAAATATCCTCAGCGTCTCGTAAGTTCATCACCATTATCGTCACCATAAACAAGAACCTGCCCAAAATTCATCACAACGTTTAGGTCGACCAATCCAAAGCCATCATAAATCAAACAAAAAACAACCACAATCCCAAACACTTGAGGGCCGGCACCCAAACTTTTACCGACTTCATGAAAAAAGCGCTTGTCGATATTTACCTTAGCCCACGTGTGTGATGGGTGCTGCTGACTGGAATCGCTCTGCCACGTGTTTTTTTTTTTCGCAACTTTGCTGGCAATGAAAAGCAGCCCAGCGAAAGTTTTCCTTCCCGGAACAAGAAAAGAAAAACTGCGTGGAGGCTGACGCTCAGATTTTTCCTTTTGTTTGATGTTTTTTCTTTTCTTTCTTTTTTTTGGGATTTTGTGTTATTTCACCTTAACAAACTGCCTTTTATTGGGTACGGGTGTCGCGGTTTTGTTTTGTAATTTTTTTTCTGGAACTTGTTTTCAAAGAACACTCACTTACACTTTCCAGCTGCGCTGGTTTTCAATAACAATTTATCTTACTTTTTTATTTTTTCCCCCCTCAAACTTTGCCAACACCGTGATCCTCTTTTTATTCGTTGATGTTGTTGTTTTCTTCGGCTTTGTCGTGGAGACTCTCGTTCCCCCCCGCACATAAATAACAGCTGAAGCACGTACTCTTGCGCCCACCTTGGAAGGGATTTTCCCCGGAAAATTTATTCGCAACCTACGCGGGCACTTGTTTATTGATTTCAAAATTTCTTCGCACAAAAATCACATCACCCTCGTCACTCTACGTGGAAGGTGGATTGTCCTTTTCATCGCGCCAAGCTAATTGGATTCCGTCCAACTACCGCCGACCCCCCGCAGGAATCCAGTTACAAAGTTCGAGCTTCACCGAAAAGCGGAGGGACTCCTTCAGCATCAACGGGGAGCAAAAGTTTCGCTCCTGTTGCCGCAAGCGCCACACAAGCACTTTTCGTTACATAATAAATTATTAAAGTGCGGCGGCTTCCAGCCCAACAAGTTGGTGTGCACACACACGGACACACACGCACTCACACACAGGGAAAACTTTCACCAGAACTCCCTGAATCTACCGAGCCTTCCCTCTTCAATCCGGATCCTTCAATCCCGCAGCATCCGCTCCGAACGCTGACCAACGGGACAGGTCCATTCCGGTCCTTGGCCAGAACTTGGTAGAACACAACCCCCTGGCAGGAATTCCCAACACTTGCCAAAAGTTTTTTTCCGGAAGCTGATCACACACACCCGATAACGGATTCTTCCGGATTCTTCCGTACAATCCCCCCTCCGTCAAAAATAAAATCAAAATCCACTCGAAAAAGGCGCGGCGGCGACGTCCTGCGGAGGACACACACTTTGACAGCACTACCCGGGGGGAAACTAGACCCGGTCCTGACAGCGTCGCGGATTCTGGCCAACTGACGAGAACGGTGGACCGAACCTGCCGCCGTGACACCGAATCCGTGCTAGACAGATTGGCGGCGAGCCGAAGCTGATAACAAGTGGCGCGCTTCGGGAAATCCTTCCAGTCGGGATTTTCCGGAAAATGTCTCTCCGAAAGGAAAGCTTTCTTGGTGTTCACTCTCAGAGAAGAGGGAGAGAGAGAGCGATTCAGGACGAATGAACTTTCGAACAGTAAACAAGGCAGCAACTGGTCGTTCGGAATGAACTTGGGGGGTGGTGGATCAGCTTCCGTTTGGGTTGATAACGCTGGTGGCCCACGTGGTGAGGTAACCTTGTGCTTGTGGGAGGGAATGTTTGGTAAACAATTCGCGGAATGTTTCGTGGCTTCGCGAGAAGTGCTATTTATAAGCCGGGCAAGGCTTGAAGGCGAGTGCGTGGAGAATCGGAATCTTTTGATAGCTGGGAGCACTACGTTAAGATAGTTTTAAAACTTTGAAGTAAAACATTCAACAATAGGGTATCCAAGTTATGTCTCAATTTATGACCACTGAACAGATTTTTAGATGCTTTTTTAAAGTCGGATCTCACTTATCTATTTGAAAACTCTCTTCGGAACCATCATCCAACGCATCATGAGATAGGTAATCGAGAAACCTTCCAAACGAGTCTAACATTTTGAATATCTGGCAGCCCTGTCTCTAGTTATGGCCAGTTAAGTGGTTTTATGTATTTTTTATCTTAATTGTATGAAAACTCTAACTCAGGATAGGTAATCCAGAGACTTCCGAAACATGTAAAGAATCCGAGGATCTGGTAAAATGTCTTAAATTATGACTTCATTATTGACACTTAAGGGGTTACATACATGTAGAAAATCACAAAATTTCATATTATAGAAAATTTATTAAATCCACTTAAAAGATGATTTTCAATCACTCCTGAAAGTTTCATAAAGATATTCCATGATTTAACTGAGTTAGAGACGATTTTAGTTCAGAATTTTGCCATGCGCAAAGCCAACTGTCTAACTTTCTGATCGTTTTTCTCTGAACACCAAGTTGATTTACGGGTGCCACGATATCTCGAGATGAGATGGACCAAATCGGCTCAAAATTTTGGTGAAGACTCGTTAAACCGGTCCCGTGTGCATGAAGAAGCCCGATTTTGAAATTTTGAATTTTCAAAAAATCAAAAACTAGCGATTTTTGATATGAAAAACAGAAAAATATTTTTATCTTTTTTTTTCCTTAATAAACATTTTGAATATCGGCCTTCGTCATGCACACGGGACCGGTTTAACGAGTCTTCACCAAAATTTTGAGCCGATTTGGTCCATCTCATCTCGAGATATCGTGGCACCCGTAAATCAACTTGGTGTTCAGAGAAAAACGATCAGAAAGTTAGACAGTTGAGATATCGTGGCACCCGTTTTTTGAAACTGCTAACTTCAAATAGCTATATCTAGGGATGGCAAACGGCAAACACCCATCGTGAAGCCCTCGTTTGATTTATTACCTTCCAGTTACAGAATTCACTACAATGATATATGAAGCAATTGTAGATTTTGTACAAACGAACAATTTTGTAGAACATTGTTTTGTTCCAAAGTGAATGCTGTTGACACTAGAGCGTAAACAATGTCTAAAAATGCCACCATCGGCGTCCCTCACTCGCGACGGTGAGGGGATTTTTGTTTACGCTCTAATGTCAACAGCATTCAGTTTAGAACAAAACAATGTTCTACAAAGTTGTTCATTAGTAAAATATCTACAAGTGCTCCATACATGATTATAGTAAATTTCTCAACTGGAAGGAAATAAATTGAAAAAGCTTTTTGGAGGCCCATCGGCAAATACCTTCCCTGGCTATATTTCGGCAATGATACAACCAAATGTCTTCAAATTTGTTTTGTTAATAGATGAAAATGTATATTTTAATGCCCTGAAAACAGATTTCGAAAAAAGTTTAAGTGTGTGCTCAAACCAACCTCTGACATTTTTGCCGATTCACATGTATGCAACCCCTTAAGTTAAGTTATCACCCAACTGACAGTCGCATGATTGTGATGCATGGCGGCATGAAAGTATATCAGAATCTGCATGAAATCTGTCCTCATGCATTTTTTGCGATATAGGAGTATGACATTTTTGCCCGTAACCGACAATTATCGACATTACCGACGGCTTTTTGGTTGTATTTCACAAAAAATACACTTAGCAGAACGAGGATTGAACCACCAACTTCTTGGTTATTGATCCGACACGCTACCACCGCGCCATGGACGCTTGATGAAAAGTGAGTGAAAGAGCACCAACATATGCTTCTCTTTGGAGTGTTGCTCGGGGACGGGCCAGCTTTATATGTGTTGGTGAGAACTGCAGATCGCTGAAATTTTTACACGCGGGCAAAAATGATCTACGGGCTTGCTGCAAAAAATGTTATAAAATATGACATTTTCTGCAGCAAATCCAATGTTGCAGATTTTGAGATATATTTTTCCTTTGGGTGTATTGATGAGATTTTTGAAAAAATAACAATTCAGATCAACATTATTTCTACACACAAGCACTATTTGGCGAGAGAAACATGAACCTCTTGCGTTTTCAACAACAACAAATCGTGTTGATTTGTTCCTTGAAACAGTTCATCTCATAAAGTGGCTTATAAAATGTTCAGATGTTGGTATCGACACATTTTTTAAGGGTGATTTTTTTAGAAAATAAACTCATGGGTAAAGTATCTCGATAATTTCGGAAATTATCCTCTCGTATGCCAATGCCTAGATCTAACTGTAGATATTTTATGTGATGTTTTAGGTAAGATGTGAAGAAGGTACCAACCACTCAGGTGGTTAAAGGAAAAAAAATTCCCTATTCTCTCATTAGAACCTCATCATGATAATAATTATCGACTTAGCTCAAAATTTGCAGAGAGATCTAAAACTCTGAATCTGAAAACTTCTTGTATCTTCAGCAAAATTATATATAGAGCAATTTCAGCTCCAATCAGGAATTTTATTGGTACTCTTGTACCCGACCCTCTCCGATTTCAATGCAACTTTTTAGACATGTTATCCTAGGTCTATACAAGTCAATTTTGTGTATATGGAGCCAGTTGCACTCGAAAATTACATTTGAGAAGGGCGTAAATTATTTAAATATTTTTGTATTTTGCAATTTAAAATTTACTGTATATCGAAACCGTTGTATCGTAGCAAAAAGTGGTTAAAGACAAACTTGTAGGAAATTGGACGGGTTTTCTGAAAAAAAAAATACACTGAAACAAAAATACACGACAATTCTATGAGTTTTTTTGATGTATAAGTTTGAAAGTTAAATTTTAAGATGGTGTCACGATTTTTTTCGTTCAAAATTTTTGAGGAAATAGTCTAAGACGTTACAAAAAGACTGAGAAAAAATGCAGGACAGTATAACTCTCCTTATAAAATACAAAAATCATATATTGAAACTGTTTTTTTTAAGTGATCTAAACGTCAATTTTTTTTAACCCATGGAGGGAATTGATTCACCAGGCATTTTTTATAAAAGTCTTAATATTGACCATTGTCCCATGTCCAATCCTTGAGAAGTTACAGCGGTTTTAAAAATAAAAATGCAGAAAAAAAAGGTTTTTTGTGGTTTTTTGCAATTTCTATATAACAGACTTGGTTTTTCAGTCTCGTATTTTTTTCCGGAAAGCTGGTCCAATTTCACATAAGTTTGCCTTTGAGAGCATTTATATAGGCCGAGGATAACATGTTTACAAAGTTGCATTGAAATCGTGGAGGGTTGGGTACAAGAGTACCAGAAAAAATCCTGATTTGAGCTGGAATTGCTCTATAGTGATTTTTTCCATGTTCGCAGAAGTCGAAGGCGTTGATACGATTTAATAAAAAAAATGAGCAATTCTCTACCAAAACCGGAAATGGATTTTATTTGTATTTTTTGATTTGGCATGCAAGTCTTGATTTAAAAAATTCAAAATATTTTTTTCGAAAAGATCGGAAAATTTCACGAATGTTTCATATATTAACATTGAAAATCATACCATTAAATGCTGAGATATCGTCATTAGAAAAAGGTGGGTTGTTTTAGTGAGATTTAGAAAACTACAATTTTCGTGTTTCTTTTTCTTAAAGCGGCTCTATCTCAGCAACCCGACGTCCAATCTTCAATGTCTCTTACACTGAAAAAAACCAACATAGTAAAATTAAATGCTTTTTCACGTGAGCCACTCCAAAAACCAACACAATAGATTCACATGCTTTTCCTTTGACCCTCACTTGCTTTGCACATCAAATGAATGTGGAAATTATTTAGAATCAGCTGATCGTCGACCAAAATTCCTTCACTCTTTTTCGCATGCAGTTCACGTGAAGGTCAAATTAATTTCACTTTGATTTGCCCCAATCGACTTGTCCTTCGATTCTGAAGTGAAAGTCACGTTAGAATCACATGTTTTGATTATGAAAGCTGCGTGTCGAAAAATGACGATGAGTCAACAAAATAAGATGGCGAATTTCAGAAGCTCGCTGTTTGAACTCTTCCTTTTAAAATAAGTTTATTGTAATAATATTGAAAATTTATAAAACATTTGTGAAAAAAAAACTTATTGTACAATAACGGTAGGTACTACAAACTATTTAGTATAATGATGGAATTATTTAAACAAATTTTTCCAACACTTTTCAGATAATCAAGATCAAGCTCTGAAAAAAGCATTCTGGGAGCTGGTCAGTTTTCGTCGATGCTGAAGTTCCTACCCGTGATGTTCTCTGACAATCCGTAACTGTCTGTTCCCAACGGATTCGGCCGGGAGGTGTGATTATTTTTGGGAAGATGAACGTCGCTAAAAATACTTGGCAGTGTGTAAAAAATAAAATGATGCGTGTGGTGAAAGTGAAAAATAAACAATGTAAAAATTTGGCAAAAAACAAAATAAAATTTTAAATAAAAATTCTTAAATATATTTTTTTATTGAACCCGATATAAAATCACTCGAAAATCAATGGAATTTCATATTATATTCACTAGAATATCATTGCAAATTCAAGTGAGTCGTCACGTTAAGTTCACGTGTTTTGCACTTGAATTTAACCTGTCAAGCGAAGATTTTTTTCCAAGTGATTCACACATGACAATCACATGCTAAGTTGTATGGGGTGGATTCATGTGCAAAACATATGACATTACTATGCGCCTTTCTTTCAGTGTAGACAATTTTATAGCAAATTTTCTGAACTCTTCAAAAAAAATATTTTTAGAAATGGTCACTCTTGGTCACTATTTGTAAAAATTGAAAAACTGCAAATATTTCGCTAAAATCAAACTTTCGGTGGCTATATCTTGAAAACGGAGCCCTTTATCAAAAAATCTGTAAAGTACTTTTTGATTGCAAATTCAATTTTGCATTAAAAAGTAATGTCAAACTTTCAATTCAATTCGGTTTTATTAGTGAATAATCATGTTACAATTAGTTCATTCGCAGTACATAACAGAGTTTTGGAGTTCCTTTCAACTGTGTGTTAAATCTCAATACATTTTGGAACGATTATTGCTTATGACTAGGCTTAGTGATTTTTCACGCTCGGAAATTGCAAATTTCACGGGGACCTCAATTTCAAAACACCAAATTTCACGCAAATTTCGCGGAACTTGAAAAATGTTAAAATAACTCTGAAAATCCTATGTTTAAATAACAGAAACTACTTTTTATGCTTCATTATGTATTATTATGTAAAAAAATCTTTACTAAATTTGAATGCGACAAAAAAATTCTTCCAATCTTCAAAAAAAAAAATCCTCCTGGTTATTGGATGGGCTCTATATATATTTTGAAACAAAATTAGGGCACGCGTGTTCTCATTTACTGAACTGCTCTTTTAATATTCGACTAACAAAGCTCAAATGTTTTCGCTAATTTGCTTCTGTTATATCATTTTACATTTTGTTGAATTTCATATCTAAGCTAGATTTGTCCAGTCAAAATGAGTAAAATAAATTGATTTTTCTGCATCATTTAGCCCATTAAATATATTTTTTAAGGGTTTTAGCTCATTTGTCAAAAACTAAATTTATAAACATTTTGCAAAAATAATATAATTTTTAACAAAACCGAAATTTTTATTCTAAATGAGAAGAGAAAACAAAAAAAGGAGTATTTTTTAACTTTCAAGGGAATCATCCACCCAAATAAACAAACATCGTTAAAATTTAACAGGCCCAAAAAAATTTGTTATATTTTTAAAATATGATTCCAAAGATAAAAAAATAATCTTAATTTTATTTTGAATAAAGCAAAGCTTGATTCTTTTAATTTTTTTCAAAACTATACCTTTCAAATAAAATAGCACTAAAATTTTTAATACACCGAATGAAAATGTTACTAAATTTTGTTAGTTTCTAAAAAACTCAAAAATTTCAACATTTCTTCAAATGGTTCATATCAACTTGACACACATATATAATCAAGCTTTTTAATTGAAAACTAATAATTTTTTTTTTTTGGGATGAAATATTTATTAAGTTGTTAGGCTGGTACAAATTTTATTAAAAGTTTTTGTCTCCCCCCCCCCTCCCCCTCCCTACGAAGTTGACCCGAAAAATCAGGGGACAAAAAAATAGTTTTTCAGAAAAACTTAAAAATTTCAATGGATTAGTTGAAATAAATTTAAAATTCATTCCCCTGCGTTTTTCATTCCATTTTTAGAATGTGTAGGATTATTTTAAGAATGTTTGGGTTGATTTAAAAATCTTTCGAATTTTTGAAAATTTTCGATGTTTGTTATCGCAAAATGTTTTTTTTTTTGCTAAAATTTTTCTTTTCGTCAAATCTTAAATTTTTTGAAAACTAATGATTTTAAAACTACTGAACTAGTGTAAAAGGCATTTTAAAACACTTTTTCCATGCAAATGTTGAAACTATGGCTTGTTTTTTCAATATTTATATTTTTTTATTTTTTTGCCCATATTTGCATTCAATGATTCGAGAAAATTCATAAATTTCACGAATTGCACGCCGTCTACGAAACCGTCAAAAATCATTAACCCTATATTAGTAATAAAACCAGGATATTCACTCGCTTAATTCTACAGCAGTTTATAACATTTTTTTTATTCCTTTTTAAGTTTGATAAGTTATTTTATGAAAAATCGTTACATTTTCACACAAACATAAAATTTCACGGGATTTCGCGGAAAAAGCCAAATTTCGCGGATTTCACGCTGTCCGCGAAATCGTGAAATTTCACTAACCCTACTTATGACTAAGAGATTACCAAAAGTAAGAAAAAATTTAGAAAAAACTTACTGAAATTGCAAAGGAAAGGGGATAGAAATAGAAAAAGCTTAAACTAGATCACAGTTTTTTTTTATCTATTGTAGATGTGCTTAATCATTAGCTCCCCGAGGGCCAGAAATTGCTCCGCCATGTTACGGCAGGTCCGGAACCGCGTCATCATCTCACCCGCTAGAGCAAAAAACTCTGGCAAGGTGAATAGATCTTCCCCGGTTACTTCTTGCTGGGCCGCATCACCGCTACCGGCAGCGACCACGCTGGCGAACGATCGCCCCCATCCAGGAGGGAACGCTGAGTTGTTTACGGGAACCGTACGCTGTCCAGCTGCAGGAACGGTTGCGCTCGTATTGCGCTGAGAAGGGTGGGATGTTGCTGCTTTCTTCTTCCTCTTTTCCTGCTCCTCGAGGTACGCCTTGCGCGCGACGCATCCGCGGTAATTACCGGTATGGTTGCCGTCACAGTTGGCGCACTTAATCCGCGCCTTGGTGTGCTCTGCCTTGTCCCCCAAGTCCGCCTTGCACGGCAGTGCACACTTCTCTGAGAGGTGTGTTTCACCACACTTCACGCAGCGGGGCGGGAGGTTGCAGTTCCGCGAGCCGTGGCCGAACTTCTGGCAACGGTGGCATTGCGCTACGTCCATTGGGTTTTTGGAGTAAAACCGCCAGTTTACCCAAAACCGTCCAACGCCTTAGTCCGTCGCAGGTCTTGGATTTTGACGGTGCCGCGGTCGAAGTACAACAGGTACAAAGTGTGCGTACCTGTGACTGTTGTCTTGCGCGAGAGCACTTTTATCTCCCGTGGCGTTATTCCGGCACCCGAGAGGTGTCCCTTCAGGTCGGCGATTGGGCGGTCTTGGTAGCCCTGCAGGACTACCTTAACCGCGGTCTTCTCAACTGGATCGAATGTGTAGAACTTGAAGTTGCTACACTTCAGTTCTTTCACCACCAGGTCGAAATTCTTTTTGTTGAAAGTAATCACTTGTACTTTCGATTTTCCAATTTTCAGACTATATTGGAGGCCTTCCAGCAACTCGTCAACATCGTTCGCCAACGTATCCAAAACAAAAATTGGAGGTGGTCGCCGTTCCTTCGGAGAATTATCTTTTTTTGTCGTACTACCTTTTTTGCGTGCACGTCCATCGTCGTCGTCATCGTCGGTAGTGCTGCTACCGTCGGTGTTGTTGTTGTTGGTTTCCTCGTCACTCAGTCTCGCGAACTTGTTACTGGTGGGAATGTTGGCGGATGTTGATGCGCCACCGGTCGACAGATTGCCGGAAGTACCTGAGCGGAGTCTGCTTCTTATAGGGCTGCGATCCTGGACACGGTAATTAGCGTGTAATAACTCCGGATTGAATCCATCAGCACACACGCTCCTCTGCGCGATGGCGGACGACGCGGCGGCGTTGTTTTGTTTACCTTTTTGCACTCGGCCGGTAGACGAACTTCGCGGGTTTTTCGAGGCCGCACTCGAACTGCCACGGCCACGGCCGGCCTTCGGCATGCTGGTGGAGCAAACTCGCGGGTAATCAAAGTCGATTACGGCGGAAAATTCGAAAAAACTTTTAGAGCTCTGAGCACTTAACTGCTGCTTGCTCTGGAGGATACACGCAGAATGTAATGTCAAACTTGTTTTTGCATAAAACTTCGTTTTTTTCCAAAAATCACAATTTCTTCAAAAATTCATAACTTGGCGGCAGATTTTTTGACCATGTTTCTCTATGGCTCAAAAGTTGCGGATTTTTGTCCCCTAAAGCATATCAAAAAATCTCGAAAATCAAAAAATACATATTTTGGGAAATTGAGTTTTAGTAAAAAAAATCTGCAATTTTTTTTTTTCCGTGTACCTATTTTTTTCTCAAAAGTCCTCAACAATACCTACAACTTTGCCGAAGACACTAAATTGATCAGAAAATTCACTCAAAAGTTACAGCTGTTTGAATATTTACATACCATTTTTGTATGGACAGCAGCCAAAATTGTATGGAGACTTGTATGGGTGAACCAATGACGCAAAATAGCTTATTTGATCATAGGGAAGGCCCCCACAAAGTTTGAGTCAAATAAAAAATACAAAAAATAAAAATGGTCGAAATTGGCCGATTTCGTAGAGAGTAATTCTATACGAAATCGGCCGATTTCGACCACAATGTTTCGGAACAATTTTTTGATTTTTTTAATCAAGACTAACATTTCAATAGGGATATTCGATAAAACGCCCTTTTAAAATGTTAGTCTTGATTATAAAAATCAAAATATTTTTTTCGAAAAGATCGGAAAATTACACAAATGTTTTATATTTTAACATTGAAAACAGAACCATTATTTGCTGAAAGATCGACATTAGAAAATGAAGGGTTGTTTAGGTGAGACTTTAAAAAACAATTTTCCTGTTTCTTTTTCATCTATCCGCTGTATCTCAGCCACCAGTGGTCGAATCTTCAATGTTTGTTAGACGAAATTGCAGGAAATTTTTTGAACTTTTCGAAAAAATATTTTCAGGAAGTGACAATCATCGGGATACATTTATGCACATTTCACACATTTTAAGTGCATTTAGGCCGTTGCGAATATTTTTTTAAGTTCATGTCCCTCGGCTTTGATCAAAATCGTGGGGAGGGGGACAAACAAATAAAAAAATATTAAAAATTTAAATTACAAGCCCAAGTTTTTACATTTGGATAAAAAAATGTTATGAAATGCATTTTACACGCGTCCAGTTGCTTTCCAACCATTAGTTTTCAAAATATCAAGGCATTGACGGAATTTTTTTTCGCGAAAAAATAACTTTTCGGAAACTGTACAGTTCGATTTCATGAAAATTAAAAAAAAAATTATAGGGTTCAAACATGCAAAATATGAATATAGACGAAGGAAAATACATTTTAACTGGTTTTCTGTTGATTAAACATAAATTTTCATTAAAATTTAGTTTTTCGAAAAAAATTTTTTTTTTGCCTTATTATTCAGGCCGACTTTGAAGAAGAGAGGGGAGATATAAACTTTGAAAAATATTTGCAACGGCCTTAAGTAAAAAAAAATCATAACTCGTCAGCATAACTTTTGTTAATACTTCTGAATGCCTCAAAAAATGTGTTGACCCCCACAAAGTTTGAGCCAAATCAAAAAATATAAGTGAAATTCATTTCCAGGTTTAGTGGAAAATTGCTCAAATGCAAATCAAAATAATAAAATTTCAGCTCTTTTGAAATAAAAGTTGTGACTTTAACAATCTGAAAATATTTTTGAAAGGAGTTAAAAAAATGTTACGCAATTTCCACTTTTTAACATTGAAGATCTAATCAATGCAAAACAAAATGATAATTTTGTTGAATAAAAATGGCAACAACTTCAAAAAGGTGCGTAGTGTAAATTTTCAAGAGAACTTTTCAATTTAGAATTCAATTTTACAGCTGAAAAAATGAATTATTCTGATACTTTCCAGAAAATACTTTTTTTTTTTTCAAGAAATCATAACAAAACGTGCGCCGTACCCTACACCCAAAATTCCGAGTCGAGAGAATCGTTCCTTCAATATTTATTGAGGGCTCAGCGCCAAAATCGAGGGAACTCGCTACCAATTCACACCACCGCAACAAATGAGTTGATTCGTTAATTGAAACAATAAACCTCCAACAAGTGTCATTCATCAACATTTGACCACTCATTGTTAACCAAGCTGTGGTGGTCGAGGCAGTTAAGTCAATGGGTCTCTGATTCGATTCCCGTAGTTGGCAGTTTTGATTTTTTGTTTTGAAGGATGAACATTTTTGAAAATGAACCAAGAGAAAATAATTCTCTCGCCCATCTCGAGCTGTGTTCTCTGTGTCCGTAAATGATACCACTATTCTCTCGAATCGAGGTCATTATTCTCTCGCACTAGCGCTGCCCAGTTTTGGTTGTATCGCTCGAAAGTTGGCCCTTTTTGTCTACTTAATCATATAAAAATAATAAAAATAAACTGAAAGGGGTAAAAACTTCCAGGTTTTTGTGAAAATAGGTTATAAAAATGGGCAAGTATTTTAAGAGTGTAACTATTTTTTTCTGAATAATCCTTATCAAATCCTACAACTTTGCCCAGGACAACAAACCGTTCAGAAAAAAAATATGGAAAATTGTAAAATCGTGAAATTCTAGAGAACTGTTCGCTTGATAAAAAATTTAACTCTTTAATCGAACAACACTAAAAATAACCAAGTCGAATTAATATCCATTGCAACAAAAACTAACAAGCACAATAACCTTCCTTAAAACATGACGCACTTCATAAAGCAGCAGCACGTGCTCTCAAAACGCCTCGAGCATCAAAAGTATAAGCCGGATTTACATATTCCGAGTTGACAAGGGATGGTTAAGAGACCAGCAGCGAGTGTGCTAAGTAAAAAAATGTGGCTCAAACTTTTTAAAAGTTCTGTTCGCGATCCAGGGATGTGAATACACTGAAGGGAAATTGTCACAATGTTGTCTCTTTTTCGTCCTAATATTTTCGTTATTTTTGCCATTTCAAGCTTCCCCGACTAGTTAGTCGTTGTCGTTGCATCTTTCCGGTAGAATTTCCCCATTCCAAGTCTGCATCCTGGGAGAATGACAAACATTTTCCTTCACAACAACGCCAACGACAACAAAAACCATGACCGATCCTTGTCCCCTTAGTTCCGGAAGACCTCCCTCCCCCGGGTGGCACCCTCTTGCGGTGGCCTCAACTTCACTTGTCAAACTTTGAAATTTGTGTGGCTTTCAGCTTCGTCGCGTGGTATGCTCCGCCCATCGGGCCAGCTGGCAGACTGCTGAGGTGGCAGCATTAGAAAGTAACCGTCCCACGGAATCGGCGAGATAATCTGACTGACAAGCAGCTAACCGCGTGCTCCATCGGTGGTGGTGCTGGCTGTCACGCGGTGCGTTTAAATATTAAATTCTTCCCAGCAGCGGCAGCCAAGTTTATTACAGTAAATGAAAATCGGCAGCAAAAACACGTTTTTCACATTGTCCTCGAAGGAAACGGAACGAAGGCGACAAAGTCGCAGAATGCCTCCAAAGTGGCCACGTGTGAGTTGTTCATACATGGATATCGAAGAAAGTCTTTCAATACAAAAATACAAAAATACAAAAATACAAAAATACAAAAATACAAAAATACAAAAATACAAAAATACAAAAATACAAAAATACAAAAATACAAAAATACAAAAATACAAAAATACAAAAATACAAAAATACAAAAATACAAAAATACAAAAATACAAAAATACAAAAATACAAAATACAAAAATACAAAAATACAAAAATACAAAATACAAAAATACAAAAATACAAAAATACAAAAATACAAAAATACAAAAATACAAAAATACAAAAATACAAAAATACAAAATACAAAAATACAAAATACAAAAATACAAAAATACAAAATACAAAATACAAAAATACAAAAATACAAAAATACAAAAATACAAAAATACAAAAATACAAAAATACAAAAAAAAATACAAAAATACAAAAATACAAAAATACAAAAATACAAAAATACAAAAATACAAAAATACAAAAATACAAAAATACAAAAATACAAAAATACAAAAATACAAAAATACAAAAATACAAAAATACAAAAATACAAAAATACAAAAATACAAAAATACAAAAATACAAAATACAAAAATACAAAAATACAAAATACAAAAATACAAAATACAAAAATACAAAAATACAAAATACAAAAATACAAAATACAAAAATACAAAAATACAAAATACAAAAATACAAAATACAAAAATACAAAAATACAAAAATACAAAAATACAAAAATACAAAAATACAAAATACAAAAATACAAAAATACAAAATACAAAATACAAAATACAAAAATACAAAATACAAAAATACAAAATACAAAAATACAAAAATACAAAAATACAAAAATACAAAAATACAAAAATACAAAAATACAAAATACAAAAATACAAAAATACAAAAATACAAAAATACAAAAATACAAAATACAAAAATACAAAATACAAAATACAAAAATACAAAAATACAAAAATACAAAAATACAAAATACAAAAATACAAAAATACAAAATACAAAAATACAAAAATACAAAAATACAAAATACAAAAATACAAAATACAAAAATACAAAAATACAAAAATACAAAATACAAAAATACAAAAATACAAAAATACAAAAATACAAAAATACAAAATACAAAAATACAAAAATACAAAAATACAAAAATACAAAAATACAAAAATACAAAATACAAAAATACAAAAATACAAAAATACAAAAATACAAAATACAAAAATACAAAAATACAAAAATACAAAAATACAAAAATACAAAAATACAAAAATACAAAAATACAAAAATACAAAAATACAAAAATACAAAAATACAAAAATACAAAATACAAAAATACAAAAATACAAAATACAAAATACAAAAATACAAAAATACAAAAATACAAAAATACAAAAATACAAAAATACAAAAATACAAAATACAAAAATACAAAAATACAAAAATACAAAAATACAAAAATACAAAAATACAAAAATACAAAAATACAAAAATACAAAAATACAAAAATACAAAAATACAAAAATACAAAAATACAAAAATACAAAAATACAAAAATACAAAAATACAAAAATACAAAAATACAAAAATACAAAAATACAAAAATACAAAATTCAAAAATAGTTACAGTCACGGAAAAGCAAAATACCCAGTTGTTTCTGCCTTTTGCTAGACCTTTATGCAAAAACCAATTATTATGATTGATGGCTATCTGCCAAACTGAAGTACGTACTTGCAATAATAACTTCCATCTCTCCCCGCCGGGTTTGCCCGTTGACACTGACAACTGTTCCAATTCCAATCGCTCTGCATAAATTAAATAAAACATCAATCAAAAGTTCAAAACTGCGCAATAGAGGAACCTCCTAAAAATCGCCAGCAAAACCTCGTCAGTCCCCAAAATCCCCAAGTCGTGTCCCGGTTTCCCCCGTGGCGGTCGTCCGTTCCATTTGTCACTGTCTTGCAGGCGGCGAACGACAACCCGGATGAAATTGTACCGAACGACGACACCGCAAATCCAGCCGGACGACATGGCCAGGGTGGCCAATCGGACAACAACGCTCGGGCAGATGTAGCGTGACCGCATCCGTACGCGTGAAACAAAACATGTCAGCTACATGACGGAGAGAGACAGGGAGAGAGAGGGAGGAACGCCTCGGGGAGCGGGACACTTGTTCGGGTGTCGGTACCAGGACAACCCGGACAAGATGATGGGTTCTCGGGAAGTTGCTGCTGCTGCTGGTGTGTGCGTGTGGATTGTCCGGGGTCCAAGTGGGTGCGTTTAGTAATTGCTTCATTCTACTTGGAACTTGGTGACACAATAACATCGCACAAACCAAACAGAAGCAATGGCAGCGGCGTTCGGCAGCAGCTGGTGCACGTAACTCATTTTGTTGTCGTCTGTCACTTTAATGTTTGTACTACAGTTAGCATGAGCGATGCTGTTTGGAGGACCCATTCATTCGAGGATTGTACACTTGTTAAAGTACATAACTCAGTTTGCGCTTGTACGGGATGACAAACGCGATTCTACTAAATTTGAGTGAATTTTGTGCCGATTAAAATCTAATGAAATGTTGGTTTTAACATTCTTAAAGTTATCTAAGGAAAGATCAAACACATCGTCGTTGTTGTGCAATCTTGTCGCATTTTTGTGCAACCTCAAATGCTTGCGACATAACCATTACACCTTTTTTCGATTAGGTATTCCGGTAATACAATTTTGCCTTTAAATTTTGGTTTTATTTTTTAGTCAAGGTATTATTTTAAAGTATTTGTATACTTAAAAAAATCTGCACTTATTTTTTTATATAAAACTCGTCCTTTCTCGAACAGACTACATCATCGCGCTGAAAACCATCGAGAGCTTTTCCGCCACCGTGAGCAATTAATTCAATCATCTGGGACTCGTCACGCCTGACTGACACAATTGTACAAATCCTGATCCTAAATAGATAACCACCCCGCGTCCTTCCTGTTCTTATTTCCTGGAACCACCCACCGACGAACAAATTATAAACACTCGAAACCGTTCGATCAATGTTTGCCGCACACAGCGTGGAAGACAAAAGTGCCAAATGAAAACAACAAAAAAAATCTCCCAGAACCTAAAAAAAGTAAACCAACATTTCGAATTCGGGCTAAAACCGATTTAATTAAAATTCATTCTGTAATCAGATTAATCGAACGGTGCCGCGCGCCGACTTTTTGTTCCAGCCGCTCGCTTCTAATCCATTTTCAATTTATTGATTATCATTAGAGCTTATTCCCTCCCCGCCCTCCCTTGCTTCAGGCGGCTCGACCACACCCCCCCCCCCCCTCCTCCGGGGAAAAATCCTCCCTCTCGACACGACCAAACATAATGTGCTTTTGGCACCAGAACGGAACAGAACGCGCCCGGTGAACCGTGAAATCGGCGCACGAACCGGCGATAATTTTGGGCGAATTTAAACGGCCAAATTATACGGTGAAAAGTGCCTCTCAACGTTTTGCCAAGCGGTTCGCGGGTGGGAAATTGGTTGTCTAAACATGGCCACCCGTTAAGGCTCGCGCCGCGGATTTTGGAGCGAGAAATTTTGCAAATTTTTACTTGTTCGCGCGCGGCTTGACGATTGGGAAAGCTGTGAATAATCTTCGCAGATGTAATGGTCGTTGTAAGATTCAAAATAAATGTTTTCGAAAATCTGCAAAACCTTTTCTAGCTGAAATTTAATCAATTACTATAGCCTATGGCCGAAATAGGTGCAAATTTGGGAATTTATTGACAGTAATGCCACGTCAAATCAGCAGAAATTCAGTGTTGTCTAGGGCGACGAATTCTCCATAGATAAAAGGAAGACACTAGTGGTTGGTACAAGGAATAGTGGCCCAATCCCAATTTTTCAAAACTTTTTTTCGTAAAATCACGATAACTCGTGATGTTTATAAGCAAACCCCTTATGTCTGTATATCAAAATTTTTGTAATTGTCTCCTCTACAACTTTGTAGAACATTATTACACTCTAAAAAATAACCCTGCAAAGTTAGAAAAAACACGAAATTTTTAAATGAAAATTTTTGTTCTAAATGAAAAAATTACCCTTCTGGGTCAATGTAGATTCGAAAAGTACATGGGTAATTCTCTACCAACTCACACGAAATCGGGATAAGTTGCCCCGACCCCTCTTCGATTTGCGTGAAACTTTGTCCTTAAGGGCAACTTTTGTCCCTGATCATGAATCCGAGGTCCGTTTTTTGATATTTCGTAACGGAGGGGCGGTACGACCCCTTCCATTTTTGAACATGCGAAAAAAGAGGTGTTTTTCAATAATTTGCAGCCTGAAACGGTGATGAGATAGAAATTTGGTGTCAAAAGGACTTTTATGTAAAATTAAACGCCCGATTTGATGGCGTACTCAGAATTCCAAAAAAAACGTATTTTTCATCGAAAAAAACACTAAAAAAGTTTTAAAAATTCTCCCATTTTCCGTTACTTGACTGTAAAATTTTTTGGAACATGTCATTTTATGGGAAATTTAATGTACTTTTCGAATCTACATTGACTCAGAAGGGTCATTTTTTCAATTAGAAAAACTTTCTTAATTTTAAAATTTCGTGTTTTTTTCTAACTTTGCAGGGTTATTTTTTAAGAGTGTAACAATGTTCTACAAAATTGTAGAGCAGACAATTACAAAAATTATATATAGAGACATAAGGGGTTTGCTTATAAACATCACGAGTTATCGCGATTTTACGAAAAATTTTTTTTTAAGAAGTTACTTTTTGCGTTTCTTTTTGTTTCGTCGTCCGTGTCTGTCGCGGGTGACCATGACCGGCCATGATCGATGACGACCAACTTTTTCAAAACCTTTTTCGTAAAATCGCGATAACTCGTGATGTTTATAAGCAAACCCCTTATGTCTATATATCATTTTTTTTATAATTGTCTGCTCTACAACTTCGTAGAACATTGTTACACTCTAGAAAATAACCCTGCAAAGTTAGAAAAAAACACGAAATTTTTAAATGAAAATTTTTGTTTTAAATGAAAAAATTACCCTTCTGGGTCAGTGTAGTTCCGAAAAGTACATTAAATTTCCCATAAAATGACATGTTCCAAAAAATTTTACAGTCAAGTAACGGAAAATGGTGGAATTTTTAAAACTTTTTAAGTGTTTTTTTCGATGAAAAATACGTTTTTTCGGAATTCTGAGTACGCCATCAAATCGGGCGTCTAATTTTACATAAAAGTCCCTTTGACACCAAATTTCTATCTCATCACCGTTTCAGGCTGCAAATTGTTGAAAAACACCTCTTTTTTAGCATGTTCAAAAATGGAAGGGGTCATACCACCCCTCCGTCACGAGATATCAAAAAACGGACCTCGGATTCGTGATCAGGGACAAAAGTTACCCCTTAGGACAAAGTTTCACGCAAATCGAACAGGGGTCGGGCCACTGCTGTGTGAGTGCCGGAGAATTACCCAATCTTTATCCAATTTTATTTACAAAAAGGAAAAAATCAATTTTCAGAATTTTTAATTGTATTCGTGAATTCGAGAACGAAAAAGAATCTTATTGATTTTGAACTATAAAAGTGAATTTACTTTTTAATGTTTGAGTTTGAATTAAATTTAGATTTCTGATTTCTGATTTCTGATTTAGAGTTTTGTTTTTAATTTTCGAAAAGGAAAATTAAAATATCAGATTTACTAAACAACATTTCGTAAACAAGTTATGTTGTTTTTGTGTATTCTAGATAAAGAAAAAATAGAGTAATTTAAATTGAAATTGGTTCTGCCGTTCTAGAGACATGATTTAAAAAAAATTGTCGAAAATTGTAAAAAACGCTGTTTGGTCGTGAACCACCCTAACACCTTAATTCGCAATGCACCACCTAAGTTGACAAAAAAATACAAAAAACTGGTCTGATTATTTTGGCCAAGGAACTTCCATGCCAAATTTGAGCCAAATCGGAGATTTTTTGATTTGATCCAGCTGATTTCACGTGGAATCGCTGTAAAAGGTGATTGTAACGAAAATTACCAAAAATCCGTCATTTTGATTAACAAAATCACCAAATCTCAACCGATTTCCCTGAATTTTTTGCCAGGGCTTTTATTTTGCCTTTATTTAGCCAATTATTAGGTTCTAGTACAGTAAGATTGAAGGTTTTTTTTTTCATCTTTAAGCTTGACGTTCAATAAAGCGTTTTTTGCAGTTCCGCCGTGAAACCACTTTCTTTGACAGTCATTCTCGAACGACGAACGGCCTACTGTGCTGAAAAGTTATAGAAGGAGAGGGGGCAAGATGAACCCCCTAAGGGAAAATTGTGATTTTTCAACAATTACAGCATTTTTGTTGAAGAATTTTGTTCGATGTTCTAAAACAACTATTATTCTTCGTCATCCATCTTCGTAAAAACCTCAAAATAGTTCGAAAATATCAAATTTTTAGAAACTTTTTTGATTCATTTCAAACAACCATGTGGGGCAATATGCACCACAACAATGGGGCAAAATACACCGAGTTAAAGCAGTTTCCACTAGTCACCACTAGATGGCTCCGCTGTTTTACAAAAGAGCTTCATAGCGGTGCATTTTGCCCCGACCACGCTTGTTGCAGAAATTTAGCTAAAAATGCATTTTTTAATGTTTTTGGACTCATCTATCTATAGAATAACGAAGATTATGGCAAAAACAATATACTTCAACACTTATAATATCAATAAATGCTTTTTATAATGTCCGAAAATCATAAAGAAAGTTCAATGTAATTTTTTACAGCGTTAATCATCAATTCTTGTCCAATTTTTGAACAAATTTTGAACAAATAAAGTTTAACCAGAAATAAACATATAATGGTTATGTATTGGACAAAGTTGCATGGATTGGCATGACCAACTACTTTCTAGAAAAGAAAAAATCCAAAATCAATCCTTGAAGTTAGATTTCTTGAATCAATTTGGTCGTGAACCACCCTAACTTCAACCAAGTCAAAAGTTGCCCCTATCTATTTGCAATAACTTTTCCGTAGATGTCAATGTTCAAAAACTGCAGGTATTAGGTAAATCTAATTTCCATATAATTTTGCTATCTAGACCCCTGTGAATTGTGAGAGTAAAACTTAAGGGGAAACTCTAAATCAGCTGAACAAGTCATGTTTCAACGTGCGTTCACGCTGATTTTAAAGCAAACAGTCCTTCAACTTTTGAATTCACCCCGAAAATGGACAGTTCGCGTGTCCACCGACTCTCACTTCCGGCCGTAAGAAACCCATGCCGGGCCCGTTATGGCTGCTAGGCCTTTCAATTAGTATCCAGAGCAGCAGCAGCGTTGTCCAGCGTGGCAATGAATGGCCTACACACACCAAGTTTTTTTGGGTTTTTGCTTTTTATGACAGCACTCATTGGCACTGGAGTCCTGGGAGGTGCTTTCTCCCCTTCATACTGACCCGAAATGTGAGGATGCTATTGGTAGGTTCGTGAATGAATTTCTCGGACAGGGCAGCGAGGCTTTTAGCCTTGAAAGCACGTCGGTGGTGCGTGACGGTCTTTTTTTCTTCTTTTGACAATTTTTTGACCACGTTTTAAGGGGACAATTTCACGGAGAAAGCAGTCGTATTCATCTTTAGAGAAAAACAAATTTTATAGAAAATCATAATTGCAAAATCAATAATGCCAAGCGGGTGTGCTGGATGTGCTGTTCTAAAATGACGTAGCAATTTTGATTGATTTTGATGTCCTTTGACGCGGAGCTTTCAATTTCAAGATTTTTCAGATTTTTTTTAATTTGAAGATTTTGAAAATTTTGAAAATTTTGAAGATTTTGTAGATTTTGAAGATTTTGAAGAACTTGAAGATTTTGAAGATTTTGAAGATTTTGAAGATCTTGTAGATTTTCAAGATTATCAATATTATCAATATCACAGTCCAACAAGATTTTGTCTCTGAGACGAGTATATGTGTTCCTAGTAGAATTTTGCCTGCTGAATCCGAATCTGGGTCCAGAACTGCACCAAATGGTCCCAATTTTGAGATACACCCGTTTGAAATGTTAGTCCAGGCCAAAAATAGCTACTTTGTTGACTATTTTACAAAAGAACTATTGAATAAACAAATAAACCAATACATGTATCTTAAAGTTCACGTTTTCCCCTTTCTGAAACACCCCTGGTTTTTAAAATTTGATTGTTTCTACGCATATTTTTAGCCATTTTAAAATTATATTTTCAGCTGGTTCTCATTCAATTTTTTCCAACTTGCATGCAAGTCAAATTCTAATTTTAAAATGGCTATAAATAAAATGGGGTTTCAGAAAGAGGAGAACGTGAACTTTAAGATACATGTATTGGTTTATTAGTTTATTCAATAGTTCTTTTGTAAAATAGTCAACAAGGTAGCTAATTTTGGCCTAAACTAACATTTCAAACGGGTGTATCTCGAAATTGGGACCATTTGGAGCAATTCTGGACCCGGATTCGGATTCAGCAGGCAAAAATTTACTAGGAACACATATTCTCGTCTCAGAGACAAGAAACATTTGATTTTTTGTTGAACTGTGAATTTTGAAGATTTTGAAGATTTTCAAGTTTTTAAGATTTTGACGATTTTCAAAATTTTCAAGATTTTCAAGATTTTCAAAATTATTAAAAATTTTAAGATCTTGAAATTTTTTTAAAGATTTTTAAGATTTTTAATTTTATTAAATTTTTAAAGATTTTTAGATTTTTTTTTATTTTTCAGATTTTGAAAAGTTTATGATTTTTAATATTTTTAAGATTTTCAAGATTTTCAAGACTTTCAAGATTTTCAAGATTTTCAAGAGTTTCAAGAATTTCAAGATTTTCAAGATTTTCAAGATTTTCAAGATTTTCAAGAATTTCAAGATTTTTAAGATTTTCAAGATTTTCAAGATTTTCAAGATTTTCAATATTTTCAAGATTTTCAAGATTTTCAAGATTTTCAAGATTTTCAAGATTTTCAAGATTTTCAAGATTTTCAAGACTTTCAAGATTTTCAAGATTTTCAAGATTTTCAAGATTTTCAAAATTTTCAAGATTTTCAAGATTTTCAAGATTTTCAAGATTTTCAAGATTTTCAAGATTTTCAAGATTTTCAAGATTTTCAAGATTTTCAAGATTTTTAAGATTTTCAAGATTTTCAAGATTTTCAAGATTTTCAAGATTTTTAAGATTTTCAAGATTTTCAAGATTTTCAAGATTTTCAAGATTTTCAAGATTTTCAAGATTTTCAAGATTTTCAAGATTTTCAAGATTTTCAAGATTTTCAAGATTTTCAAGATTTTCAAGATTTTCAAGATTTTCAAGATTTTCAAGATTTTCAAGATTTTCAAGATTTTCAAGATTTTCAAGATTTTCAAGATTTTCAAGATTTTCAAGATTTTCAAGATTTTCAAGATTTTCAAGATTTTCAAGATTTTCAAGATTTTCAAGATTTTCAAGATTTTCAAGATTTTCAAGATTTTCAAGATTTTCAAGATTTTCAAGATTTTCAAGATTTTCAAGATTTTCAAGATTTTCAAGATTTTCAAGATTTTCAAGATTTTCAAGATTTTCAAGATTTTCAAGATTTTCAAGATTTTCAAGATTTTCAAGATTTTCAAGATTTTCAAGATTTTCAAGATTTTCATGATTTTCAAGATTTTCAAGATTTTCAAGATTTTCAAGATTTTCAAGATTTTCAAGATTTTCAAGATTTTCAAGATTTTCAAGATTTTCAAGATTTTCAAGATTTTCAAGATTTTCAAGATTTTCAAGATTTTCAAGATTTTCAAGATTTTCAAGATTTTCAAGATTTTCAAGATTTTCAAGATTTTCAAGATTTTCAAGATTTTCAAGATTTTCAAGATTTTCAAGATTTTCAAGATTTTCAAGATTTTCAAGATTTTCAAGATTTTCAAGATTTTCAAGATTTTCAAGATTTTCAAGATTTTCAAGATTTTCAAGATTTTCAAGATTTTCAAAAAATTAAAGATTTTCAAGATTTTCAAAATATTTAAGATTTTCAAGATTTTCAAGATTTTCAAGATTTTCAAGATTTTCAAGATTTTCAAGATTTTCAAGATTTTCAAGATTTTCAAGATTTTCAAGATTTTCAAGATTTTCAAGATTTTCAAGATTTTCAAGATTTTCAAGATTTTCAAGATTTTCAAGATTTTCAAGATTTTCAAGATTTTCAAGATTTTCAAGATTTTCAAGATTTTCAAGATTTTCAAGATTTTCAAGATTTTCAAGATTTTCAAGATTTTCAAGATTTTCAAGATTTTCAAGATTTTCAAGATTTTCAAGATTTTCAAGATTTTCAAGATTTTCAAGATTTTCAAGATTTTCAAGATTTTCAAGATTTTCAAGATTTTCAAGATTTTCAAGATTTTCAAGATTTTCAAGATTTTCAAAATTTTCAAGATTTTCAAGATTTTCAAGATTTTCAAGATTTTCAAGATTTTCAAGATTTTCAAGATTTTCAAGATTTTCAAGATTTTCAAGATTTTCAAGATTTTCAAGATTTTCAAGATTTTCAAAAAATTTAAGATTTTCAAGATTTTCAAAATATTTAAGATTTTCAAGATTTTAAAAGTTTTTAAGATTTTCAAGTTTTTAAAAGTTGTTTAAAATTTCAAGATTTTCAAAATTTTATTTATTTTAAGTTACTAAAGATTTTACAACCTTTCAATTAATTTGCCGAGCTTCCGTGGCCGTGAGGTTACGGGTTTCGCCTTGTAAGCGGAAGGTGATGGGTTCGATTCCTGTCTGGCTCGGCAAAGTCAGATCCCTTAAAAGAGTAAATATGCTCACTGGGAATACTGACCGGTAGGGGATGGGTTTCGACTAGCGGCGTGCAGGGTTTCTAATCCAGAGGTCGTGAGTTCGATTCTCGTACCGGGATGATGATGAAAAAAGAAAACAATTAGGATTTCAAAAGATTTTTAATGCTTTTAAGATTTGTGTTCAGTGTTATAAAACTGAATTGAGATTTAAAAATACTGAAGAATTTTGTCCATTTTTTTAATGTAAAATTGTTCAGTTTTGAAGATTCAAAAATATGGACTGGGTTTAAAAAAAAAGTTAAAACCGGAAAATATCAATATTTTAAACAAACATATTTCCAAGAGAAAGTAAAAATTCAAAATTTATTTAAAGTTGAATGAGGAAAAAATATTACCTTAAAAGTGGATTCAACGTCTAAGGTTTTCACACTCCCATCACTTCATGCCCACTGTCAGTCACTCACCCTCCCACAAAAGCCACCCCTCGAACAAAAAATCGACCACCTCCAAAAGTGACGCCCCCCACCCTCCTCCTCCCTTGTTTGCCCAAAAATCTGCAGCCCGTCAGACCACGCTCACGCTCGCTCGGTTGGCCGTTAAATCTACGGATCATGTTACAAATTTATCATACGTGTCTCGCTAAATTTTCTAAGCTTCTTTTAGTGCTGCCCGTTGACCACCACCACAACTGACAGAGGGGAGAGATAGAGGGCGTGTGGGACCACGTGGCCAGTGACAATGTTTCGACCCGGTTTGCCGGAGATAACGGATATTAAATGACTGCCCGCAAAAGTAAGCAAGGAAAATATTTGGAAAATAAAGCGAATGCCAAATACCACCAGCAGGGACCACTTTCTGGAGGGGGAGGGGGGTGGGCGAATCCCCATAAGTACATGTGAATGTGCGTGTGTGTTTGTGATTTTAGTCAAGAAATGGAATGAGGGTCCTTTTATTTTCATTACCACAGCTTTGGTCATCTCGGGGTTTTAAGCAGAAAATGTAAGGTCATTTGCCACTATTTCCAGTGCTAGTTTCTGCCTAATGGCTCTGATAGTTTTAAAAGAGGAACGTTTTCCCACATATTACGTTTATGGAGAAACTGGGAAAGTCGTATCGCTATGGAGTAAATTTCGCAATTTTATTCAAGATTTTTATAACTGTTTTTTTTTTCATTTTCATTTCTATCTCATCGCCTGAAAGTTATTGAAAAATACCTCTTTTTTCGAATGCTCAAAAATTGAAGGGGTCGTACCGCCCCTCCGTTACGAGGTATCAAAAAATGGACCTCGGATTCGTGATCAGGGACAAATGTTACCCCTTGGGACAAAGTTTCACTCAAATTGAAGAGGGGTCGGGGCAACTTTTCCCGATTTCGTGTGAGTTGGTAGAGAAATACCCCAATATTTTTTAGATGTTTACTAAACACATGGAGCTTTAACATTTTTGGAATTGCAAAAAAAAATGTAAGCAACTCGTTGATTTTTTTTTCAGCACTGGTCGTATTTATCGGTAAACTTCGTTGGCAGTGCGTGGCCGAATGGTTACGCTGTCCGCTTTGTAAGCGGATGATTCTGGGTTCGATTCCCATCTGCTGCAACCTTCCACCGGATGAGGAAGTAAAATTTCGGTCCCGGCCTTGGTTGTTAGGCCGTTAAGTCATTCCAGGTGTAGGAGTTGTCTCCATGCCATAAGTACAAACAACACACCAAACCAAGCCTACTCCGGTGGAATCGCTGACGGCGGTTGGACTCGCAATCCAAAGGTTGTCAATTCAAACACTGGGGTGGAAGGTTCCTTGGAGTAAAAAGAGGTTTGGGTGTTCTCCCCATTCAAGCCTTCGGACTCCTAGGTTCGAGCAGAAACTTGCAATAGAGACCACAAAAGACCCGGGGGTCGTTAATGTGGATGGTTTGATTTTTTGAAGGGGTTTGCTTATAAACATCACGAGTTATCGCGATTTTACGTAAAAAAGTTTTGAAAAAGTTGGTCGTCGTTGATCATGTTCGTTCATCGTCACCCGCGACAGACAAGGACGACGAAACAAAGAGAAACGCAAAAAGTAACTTTTTCAAAACTTTGAATCGTTTATTTATTTTTTTCTTTTTTGAAAAAAAAGACAAGTGACATAAAATTTTAAAAATATTTGCAACGGCCAAAGTACCTAATATTGCTCGGTTATTTTTAAGATCTAACTACTTCCCAAAATGCTTTAGAAAATCTTTTTTTTTTAAATCCTGTAGTGATGTTCACCCTGGCTACCTATGCCATAACAGTACAGTCTATAAAAATGTACATGTACCAGCCTTAAAAAACACCTTCCATCACATTTCGACAGTACACAATTTATGGCTCACTTTCAACATGACACAAACAGAAAAAAAACCTGTCCCAACTACTTGCACTTTTCACCCGCGACAGACAAGGACGACGAAACAAAGAGAAACGCAAAAAGTAACTTTTTCAAAACTTTGAATCGTTTATTTATTTTTTTCTTTTTTGAAAAAAAAGACAAGTGACATAAAATTTTAAAAATATTTGCAACGGCCAAAGTACCTAATATTGCTCGGTTATTTTTTAAGATCTAACTACTTCCCAAAATGCTTTAGAAAATCTTTTTTTTTTAAATCCTGTAGTGATGTTCACCCTGGCTACCTATGCCATAACAGTACAGTCTATAAAAATGTACATGTACCAGCCTTAAAAAACACCTTCCATCACATTTCGACAGTACACAATTTATGGCTCACTTTCAACATGACACAAACAGAAAAAAAACCTGTCCCAACTACTTGCACTTTTCCGCCGTTCTGACACCAGTTTTCCTCCACTCTCGGAAAAGCACTCTCGCTCTAGCACGCACGATAGTGAGCATTTCTTTTTTTTTTTGTTGCTCGCCTCGAAGCAAGCGAAAATTTGCCTCCATAATTCATTCCTCATTTGGCAGAGTAGGTACACAGTGAAAACTACACAGTATGAATAGTTTGATTTTGGAAGGTGGTTCCGAGTGTAATATTACCAAGATTTGAACTGCTGTGTTAAAAAAGTTGCATGGTTTAAAATGAAAAGGTGTTGATTTATGTATAAAAAGTGGATTTCAAAAATTAAAAAAAAAATGTATGGTTGCATGATTTTTCTTACTGTGTACGGTGACGCTGTGCACACCCATGAGCAAGTGCAAAAATGGCGCGACCTTTGCATCAGCAGCCTAAAATGAGATTGCCTGTGACGTGTGACATTAGAGTGGAATGTCGTTAAAGGAAAGTGACGTTTGTTTAATGGAACTTTTTTTCACCTTCATTTTGGCTTTTTTGTAGAAAGATTTCAGCTGTTAGTTTGATTTTTATACTTTTTTATATATTTAGCAATATTTTTTCAATAAAGTCATTAACGTTTATTTAACTTATGCTCAAAATAGAATCTTTCCCCTTTGACGAAACCCGTTTGACTGTTGCACTGGGGCTGGCTCTTTGTGCACCAGCATCACATACTCATGAAAGATGATAATGCATTCGACGAGAAAATATGATCTCCCATTATCAAATGATATGCTCTCTCGCTGTTGACACCCTTTTCATGATCGTGGTGGCACATCACGCAGTCACGCTCCATTAGCCTATTCTTGCAATAAGGGTCAGTTGGGGCAAGATTTTGAAAAAAGACCATTTCGATTCAAACTTGTTATAAATTTTTAAGGTTAAAGAAGGTTTATTTTTACAAAATCATTTTTTTAAATATTTATTAATATTATTTATTAAGTGTGATTTTCCCATTTCGTTCAGCCATTTTTTTTAAATGGTAGTTCGGTTTACCCCAAGCTTTTGAACGTTATATAAGTTCAACTTTTTATCAGAAGGGCAAGGCAAAATCATTTGATCTTGAATTATGACTGCACTGCAAAAGATTTATTTTCTCTTTCCTTGTGAAACCCACAAAAAAACTTAACTGGAACGAAGAACAAAAAAGAGAAAAATGAACATTTATTATTGATGATTTTTAAACTATTCTTTTTTCCTTTAAAATTTCCTTAAAAATATCAAATTGCACCACTTCCGGGCAACAATTTCCTCGTTCAATCCGTCCCTGAATCCGCATTGTCCCAGCAAGGATAAATTTACCATACCAGAAGGACCTTGGCCCTGGCATGGCAGCTCATCTGCGACTCCAACGCGCGTCGCATAACCCAAATGATAAATCGGACAGAAATTTATTCTCGAGAAAATGGATTTACATCGCCCCCGACGCTGGTTGCAAAGCCGGCATCATGCAGCTTACGGTTGACGTCGTCAGGGACTTCCTCAAACCTTCCGACTAAGGGTTTAGCAAAAAAAGAAAAAAAAGGATGCGACTATTCTTCGTGTGGTTCTTGGTGCGTCCGGATGAGAAACTTTGGGATTAGAAAGCTGCTGCTGCTGCGGTGTTAAACCGTAAGCATCAACATCACCGGCATGACTTTGGAGCGTGTCCCCTCTATTGTGGTCGGCATAGATTGTGAACGGAGAGTTGAAAAAACGAATAGCAAAAACATTCCTTATTTTTTTAAATACCAGAAATGTGGCCTCATTTGTAGGAAATTGATGTTTTTGACAATCGACTTAAACTGGTCTATTTTAAAAAAAAATTAAGCATTTAAATTTTTGGGCACAATATCCATTTAATACTTTAAGTTTCGCTTGGAGTTGGCCGGTTTTTGGGAAGGTATAAGGTCTAGGATACGCTCTAAGCAAGCGTTGCGACAAATGGCATAATGTGTTTAAATGTTATATGTAATTTTATTCTCAAGGCAAGCATCTGATTTTGCTGTCGAGACAATTTCTGTTTTATTTTTTTGTTTGTTTCAATTTTTAAGTGGTTATTTAAATTTTAAATATATCATGAGAAGCTATTGTTGAGAAAACTCTTATTTATCTATTGTTGAGTTACAAATGAATCATTCTTAGACTAAAACCTTCAATTTTTTTTCACAGTACAAAAAATCATAGTAATATAACATCTAGGAATGGGTACACCTTTTATGTCAGAAACAAATGTAATTTTAACTGTGAAAATGTGTAATTTCACCACTTTTCTGGTTTAATGTCTCTTTTTCAGTCTCAATTAAGGTAAAATTACAACAGAAAAACATAATAACCAACCTTCCAAAATTATTCCTTCCGAATTCACGCAATTTTCAACTGTGAATTTATAAGCCCAAAAATGTCCAAAAAAGCTTATAGGGGAGTGTGGGGTAATTTGGACACCCTAAGGAAATTGCTCTGCCACGGGCTGTATGGATATTTTAAAGGAATGTTGATGACACCAGAGGATAATAGAGACCATATTTGATGGAAAAATGTCATTCATTTCGATAAATTTTGATGAAAAACCCATTTTTACCGCAAAAAATAAAAGGTGTCCAAATTACCCCCACATTTTTGTGTGGGGGTAATATGAACACCCCTATGGGGTAATTTGGACATGCCTTGTGGGGTAATTTGGACATGCCTTGTGGGGTAATATGGACATACCTTGTGGGGTTATATGGACACCTTTTGTGGGGTAATTTGGACACATGTTGAAGAATAAGTTTAACATTTGATTTTTTGAGCATGTTTTTGTAATTGTTTTATATTTTGATGTGTTTATTTTGCTCACAATATTTCATCAAAGGTATAAATAATGATTTTGTGATAGAACTATATTTCAATAGGAAGATAACAAATGGTTCAGTGTTGTATACATAATTCAATCATTAATTCTGAAATGATTTAAACATTGATTCTGGATAAGGCACAAGTATAGTTTTTAGTGATTAAGGTATTGTTTAGATTTATATAAATCAATCTTTATATAAAACTAATTAACCTGAAACCATCTTTTTTTAATTTTACATGTAGCCCTTCAAGTTTTGATATTTTTGTAAACCAGCATAGAAATTAGATATGTCACAGAAATTGACTAAAAGCTAAATGTGCAGTAATCAAATTTCATCCATTTGAATATTGCAATAAATTTATCTAAATTAAAAAATAGGGATTTGGTGAAAGTTCTGATTGCTCACATTCCTTTTTGAGTGTTTTGACATTTTAAATCCCTCTAAATCCCTTTAAGAACTCAACCAACCATGAAAGTTATTTTTCACCTGACAGGTAGACTTTCAGGTATGTCCAAATTACCCCACAAGCCATATCCAAATTACCCCCATAGCATATTCTATCATAAATTGCAATTTTTGATGATAAAAATTGATAAAATGCACAATTTTTATAAGTACATATCTCAGACATCGTCCAAGCAACCCCCTTAAACAAAAAATGTCCACTTTTTTGCCATAACCTCTGCAAAACCTTATTTCCCAACCCTCAAATATTAGAACTTAAGGCAGTGCCAACCGGCCTTTGGAAACTTTCACATACTATACCAAAACTACTTAACCTATTCCAACTTTTTTTTATTTGTCCATACTCCTAGGCCATTACTAGTACTAGCCTTATCACTTAAATTGCCGTTTTCACTTTATATCCGAAGAAAACGTGATTTTTTAAGGGGTGTCCAAATTACCCCCACTGTCCATATTACCCCAAACTCCCCTAAGTGCTCTATTTTACTAAATAAAAATTATGTTTCAAAAAAGTTATTTTTGTTATCATGCAACGCAATTAATTTTTGAAATTATTTGAAACAAACCCTTGTATCAATCTAACCTCAGACTAGTTTGGAACAGCTGTGAATGAGTTATTTTTGTATTTAAGGTACAGTCATACCTCGGTTTAGCACCGCATGGGAGACATTGGCTATAATTCTTTGAAAAATCATCCAAACTTCCAAAAAATATAGTGTTTTGGAATCGGGACGATGTCAGCTATCCATTGAAAATCTAATTGCATGAAATTATTCACAATAAAATACTTATTTTTCTTGTATTTTGAAAATTTATTTTTTCCCGAATAAAACATCTTTTAATTTTGTTATTGCAATATTGGTATCAAATGATCGGAATTTTTCATTCATTTCGAAAGTTATAGCTTTTTTTTGAAAATACTCAAAATTTTCACAAAATTAAGAATTTTTGAAAAATAATACTCCAGGTTTCAGTTTTTTAACAATATGGGTATTATATGATCGAATTTTTTTCGAGCATTTAATTATTTAAAAACAATTTTTTTTGATGATACTCAAAACTACGTTTTTTCGAAAAAATGCTCAAAATTTCAAAATTCAAAAAATCAGGTTTTTTTTAAACTTTTCGAAAGCAAATTTCTTTAAACACTACGTAACGACGTATTTTCGAAAAAATACTCAAAATTTTAGTTTTATCAGTATGGGTATCAAATAATCGAGATTTTTGTGTACATTTTGGAAGCCAAAAATTTTTCAAAAAAATACTCAAATTTTTCACAAAACTACTTTTTTTTGAAAAAATACTCAACATTTCAGTTTTTTCAGTATGAATATTAAATGATCAAGATTTTTCATACTTTCAAAAAGCGTAAGTATTTGGACTGTATGGAGAACTCCCGATCATTTAATACCCATATTGCAATAAACATAAATTTTGAGTATTTTTCGAAAAAAACGTAGTTTTGTGAAAATTTTCAGTATTTAAAAAAATAGAATTAAATTCGAAATGTATGAAAAACCCCGATCATTTGATAACCATATTGTTAAAAACTGAAATTTGAGATTTTTTTCAAAAATTCTTAGTTTTGTATAGAATGTGAGTACTTTAAAAAAAATTATACTGTTATTTGTGAAAATTTTGAGTTTTGAAAAAAAAATGTTATTAAATTCTAAATGTATGAAAAACCCTAATATTCTTTAAACCTGAAATTTTGAGTATTTTAAAAAAAATTTGTCTTGTGAAAATTTTGAGCATTTTCAATATTTTTTTATTACGTTCGAAATGTATTTAAAAATCCCATTCATTTGATACCCATATTGAACGGATAGAAATCCTGTAAGCAAATCCGGTAACACTGTGTTGTTGAATTTGACAACACGGAAATGTTTCCAAAATCGTCAATTTTTTTTTAGGTTTTGAGCAACAATGTTATCGATTTTGAAAAAAATTGCAACCAGGGCATGACTGTAACTTCAAAAAATCATGGAAATCAATTTGTAAAGAAAAAATGGAAGCTTTTGTCAAAGTCGAGGAAAAGTTTTTTATTTATTTATTTATTTATTTTTATTCCTTAAGGGAGTTTCTTCTGGTGCAACATAATTTAAACATTCTGCACTAGAACAATGATGATCATATCAACTCGTAAAAAAATAGAAAATTGAAAATCACAAAATCCTTAATAAATACAAAAAAAAATCACCAAATTTGTTTTAAAAAATTAATTTATATTATCAGTGTAGTCCTTATCCATAACTACAAATTTGCCGAATCAATAAATTCTTTAAAAGAGACAGGTTTTTAATTTTTCATAAATCATTTTTGTATGGACAACTGCTAAATTTGTATGGAAAACCAATGATGCAAAATGGCTTCTTAGGGCATACCGATGGCATCAAAAAAGTTTAAGCCGGATTAAAAAATACAAAAAAAAATCGATTTACCAAAATCTCAGAGAATTGCTCAGAAGCTTTAACCTACTATCCACAAAAATGTAAAGAATGTATAAATTGCTTTTTTTTATTGTTTTAATCAATTTGTATTAATATAAACAAATTACTTTCAACGAAAAAGACTCACCTCAAGCTATCCGTGCCTTAACCCACTCAAAACCTCAAACTTCCCCTGCGAGAGCGAGCCTGCACCCGGCTGACTGAGCTGAATGAATGGACTCGTAAAACACTTTTATTCCGACGTCTTAAATTGCCGGCTTTAATGGATTAGCTCGACCGTGGAGAAATCGTCTAAGAGTGAGAGAGGGTGGGTGGTGACTGTTGGGTTGAGAAAAAAAGGACGAAGAGTTGGTTAGCGCAGAATATGCCCACCATTGCCTAGGCTAGGCCCAACTGTGGTTGGAAGCTTTGGATGCTGTGCTGTTTGGGTGGCTTTTATTCCTGGCAAGTCAAAGGCAGAACCAGCTTTTTGGAGCCGCCGGAAGACGACGTCGAGCATCCTGTTGCTGCCAGCACTGATGCTGCTGCTGCGGTGAAGTCACTCTGCAAGAAAAGGAAGGACACAAAAAAAAGGATTCCGAACAGAAGCCTGAAACTACGCATTCAAAGCTCGCTTCCAAATGACCTGCAATCGTCTGAGAGCTTTTCCTGCTCTGTGGCACTGTACTTGGAAGGGATATTGGGACTTTTCTTGAACCTTAATAAAACAAAATTATTTTATTTAATTTTCTTTAAAAGAATTTGGAATGATAAAAATTTCAGAAAAGATATTAAAAATAATCAAATGGTGCCAATCTTAGCCCAACCACCCCTTTTTTCCAGCAAGCTGCTCCGGAATGTCGATTCCACCCCCGCGCGCACACAAAACCACACCGAATCGCCAATGCACTTCAACCGAATGAAACTTTCTGACATGAACCATAATCAGGAAGCCGGGGGGAGCAAAAGGAGCAGCAACGTTAAGAGAGTAGAGTAGTGGCAACGAAGAAAAAAAAAGATACTAAAAAGCTCCATCGACCTAGCAGCAGTGAATTGAGTAAGCTTTTAAGCCTTTTCGAGGTTTGCCGAGCGTGACGACAACGACGACGAGAGTGTCGTCACGAAAAGTGATCAAAGTTGGATGTTTTGGAGGGGGTGGGGGTTCTTAGAACGCTGAAATCGAGCTTCACAAGTGGGGGATCTTTGTAGACCTAGAAACAGATGTTGGGTTGGAAGTTTCTTGAACGGTGTTATTCTTTAAAAAGCTCAGCATAAAACTAAATACAAACAATTTCAAAATTTGGTGAACTTTCAGCTCAAACATCGAACGTAATCATTTAATTGTCAAATTGGCGTTACGAATGATGCACGCCAGAAATATCAAAATCGCTCAGTGGTACCAACATTAGAAAAAAAAGTGTGGTTGTCACTTTTTTTAATGTTGGTACCTCTGCGTGATTTTGACATTTCGGTCGTGCATCATTCGTAACGCCATCTTCGCTTAAAAATCTGGATTGAACTTTTAATAAAAGGCTCTGAATGGCATCATTCCCAGTCGGCCATTTGGCGGCCATGTTTGTTAAAAAATAACATTTAAATCTCATTTAAAAATGGTTTTCTTTGTGTTGTTTGTAAAAGCATTTTACATATCAACGTTGTAGTGCTATCTTGTGATACGTCGCTTTTTGCCGTTCCGACAAAAATGCGTTTTAATGTTTGACCTTGAATAAACAAAAACCAGGGCAAGCAATGTAAACAAAAACAAACACGTTTTGTTTCGGTGGCCATTCTGTGCATTGCCTCGAAGTTTGGTTGAATTTGGTTGCCGGAATCCTGAGTTATAATTGAAAATGTTTGCGGTATTTGAGCTCGTATCTATGTCAAACTCGTTCTGACCTGAAATCCCTTAGGCCAAATGTCGCACTTACAACAAATTTCAGACTGTGACAAGTTTTCACAACAAGATTGAAACCTCTTTCATATGAAAAGTTATAAAAATGCACTGAGTTTTTCTTCATTTTTTATGGAATATCTCAGGATTGAAATCGAATTTTGAGGATCTGTGAAGATCAAAAGGCATTGTGAGCTGCAGTTCTTTGCTCTTTTTGGCCCAAAATGCACGTTCGACAACCTAGCATGACGGCGACGAAATAGTGATTAATTTTTCATTTCAATGTTATATTTATGGACTTTGAATTCAAACTCATCATTGACAGTCATTGCCCCAAGATTAAACGACACCTTAAGCATTTTCTAGAGGCGTAATTCTCCGCCAACTCACACGAAATCGTGGCAACTGCTGTGTGAGTTGGCGGAGAATAACCCAAACGTGAATCAGCTTTCCCATTGCACAGTTGTCCAGATGGGGTTTCCGAAAAAAAAAATGGTCATGTTTTTGAGCTTTGATGTCTTCAGAAGAGTTATTGCAAATAAAAAGGGGCAACTTTTAGTTTGGTTGAAAATTAGGGTGATTCACGATTAGAGTGATTTGAAAAATCTAACTTTTCTGGGATATTTTTGAGATTTTTTGACTTTCAAAAAGTTGTTAGACTTGCCAATCCAAGCAACTTTGTCGAAGACACCAAAATTTTATCTCACAATCTACGCCTTCTACTAACAAATTTTTAGGAAGCATCTGAGCAAATCTTCAAAAATCAGATTTATGAACGTAAAAATTCAGGGTTAAATTTAAGAAAAAAATGACGTTCCCTACTCTTTTAGAGCTCTAAAAATCAAACATTTTCATTTTTTGTCAAATCAATTTGAATATGAGCAACTCTCTACGAATTCGGCCGATTTCGACCATTTTTATTTTTTGTATTTTTTTATTTGACTCAAACTTTGTGGGGGCCTTTCCTATGACCAAATATGCCATTTTGTGTCATTGGTTCACCCATACAAGTCTCCATACAATTTTGGCAGCTGTCCATACAAAAATGGTATGTAAATATTCAAACAGTTGTAACTTTTGAGTGAATTTTCTGATCAATTTGGTGTCTTCGGCAAAGTTGTAGGTATTGTTGAGGACTATTGAGAAAAAAAAATAGGTAAACGGGAAAAAAAATTTGAGGATTTTTTTATCAACTTTTTTTTCACTAAAACTCAATTTCCCAAAATACGTATTTTTTGATTTTAGAGATTTTTTGATATGTTTTAGGGGACAAAAACCCGCAACTTTTGAGCCATAGAGAAACATGGTCAAAAAATCTGCCGCCGAGTTATGACTTTTTGAAAAAAATAGTGATTTTTGGAAAAAATCGAAGTTTCATGCAAAAACAAGTTTGACAATATTTTTTAATGCAAAATTTAATTTACAATCGAAAAGTACTTTACATATTTTTTGATAAAGGGCTCCGTTTTCTAGATATGGCCACCGAAAGTTTGATTTTAGCGAAATATTTGCAGTTTTTCAATTTTTAAAAATAGTGACCATGAGTGACCATTTCTAAAAATATATTTTTTGAAAAGTTCAGAAAATTTGCTATAAAATTGTCTAAGAGACATTGAAGATTGGACCTTTGGTTGCTGAGATACTTAAAGAAAAGAAACACGAAAATTGAAGTTTTCTAAGTCTCACCCAAACAGCCCACCATTTTCTAATGACGATATCTCAACAACTAATGGTTCGATTTTCAATGTTAATATATGAAACATTCGTGAAATTTTCCGATCTCTTCGAAAAAAATATTATGAAAATTTTTAAATCAAGACTAGCATTTTAAATGGGCGTAATATTCAATGTTTGGCCCTTTTAAAATGTTAGTCTTGATTTTAAAATTTTCAAAGAATTTTTTCGAAGAGATCGGAAAATTTCACGATTGTTTCATGTATTATTATTGAAAATCGGACCATTAATTGCTGAGATATCGTCATTAGAAAATGGTGGGCTGTTTGGGTGAGACTTAGAAAACTTCAATTTTCGTGTTTCTTTTTCTTTAAGCCGCTGTATCTCAGCAACCAGAGGTCCAATCTTTTCTGAACTTTTCAAAAAAATATTTTTAGAAATGGTCACTCATGGTCACTATTTTTAAAAATTGAAAAACTGCAAATATTTCGCTAAAATCAAACTTTCGGTGGCTATATCTAGAAAACGGAGCCCTTAATCAAAAAATATGTAAAGTACTTTTCGATTGCAAATTCAATTTTGCATTAAAAATAATGTCAAACTTGTTTTTGCATGAAACTTCGATTTTTCCAAAATCACTATTTTTCAAAAATTCATAACTCGGCGGCAGATTTTGACCATGTTTCTCTATGGCTCAAAAGTTGCGGATTTTTGTCCCCTAAAACATATCAAAAAATCTCGAAAATAAAAAAAAAACGTATTTTGGGAAATTGAGTTTTAGTAAAAAAAAAAGTTGATAAAAAAATCCTCATTTTTTTCCGTGTACCTATTTTTTTCTCAAAAGTCCTCAACAATACCTACAACTTTGCCGAAGACACCAAATTGATCAGAAAATTCACTCAAAAGTTACAGCTGTTTGAATATTTACATACCATTTTTGTATGGACAGCTGCCAAAATTGTATGGAGACTTGTATGGGTGAACCTATGACACAAAATAGCATATTTGGGTATAGGGAAGGCCCTCACAAAGTTTGAGCCAAATAAAAAAATACAAATAAAATCCATTTCCGGTTTTGGTAGAGAATTGCTCATATAAAGGTTGAATTTTTCAACAATGTTTAAGTTAAAATGCAAATTAAGAACTCAAACAAAATGAGAAATATCCAATTAAGAGGGCAGATTCGTATTCAGCGGGCAAAATTACATGGAAAACATGTAGTTGGATAACTTTCGAATTTCGTTGGGGTGGTCCCATACAATTTTCCCTTGAAAATTCAACATTTTCAAACAAAGATGTCTCAAGCTTGAAGAATAAAAAATGTATTTTTGTATGACTAGATATTCATAAAAAATAATAAACCCAAATAGTTAGTTATTTTTTGTTTTCACACTAGCCGAGTGCGAGGTACTTCAGCTCCATCGACAAGCCCCACCCTGAAGAACGTTTGCATCAATCGTTACGTTATTTAGAACTTTCGAACCCTTGTCAAATGGACAAGGAGCCAGCGCGTATATAGTTGGCAGTAACAGTATTCCTAATTCCAGTTATTGTTCACCAAGTCGCGATGGCCTAGTGGTTAGTATTTTTGCTTACCGATGCAAAGGACGGGGGATCAAACCCCGACCCGAGCGACTTTGATTTTTCGTTCATGTTCAGAGTTTCAAGATTTCCTCTACTTTCTCGTTGGGAGCAGATGGGAATCGAACCCAGGACCATTAGCTTACAAAGCGAACACCGTAACCAGTCAGCCACGGCCTCTCCCCTTATTTTTTGTTTTCACACTATTATTCATTATTATTTATTTTAACGTGGAAGAAAAAATAGTTTTCATGAGTTGTTCTCAAAGCTACATTAAACAATGTTACCAAAGGACTTTTGCATAGGGGCTCGTTGGGGTGGTTCAAATCCGGACTTCCTCAGGGCTACCCCCTGAAATAAAGATTGGCCTATTACTAGGCTAAAAATCAAAGAACTTTTTCGATGGGACGATTATCAAAATCCATGTCATTTTTCAGACAAAAAAAAATTTAAGCCGAGATAACCGTGCAAACCAAACAATTGTTGTCACTAGAGTTCAAACCCAAACTCTACGTGAACTTGAGTTTGTGTTTGAAAATCCGCACAAAAATTAAATTAAAGTGTTGCTGTTTGGACGCGAGTGAGAAAATTTTGACAGAAGTTCAAACAATGTACGATTCGGCCAATCACTGGAAAAAACTAAAACTGCGATAATTTTAAAATTTCAGCTGCGACATATACGTTTTTGTGTAAGTACATGGAGAAAAAAGAGTTCCCAAAATCGTGAACAAGCGATCATGAAAATGGGAACCACGAACAAAGTGTTCAAATCATATGGTACGATTTTTAAAAACGTACTATGGCATTTGAACACTTTCTTTGTGGTTCCCATTTTCTTGAACGCTTGTTCACGATTTTGGGAACTCTTTTTCTCCGTGTACTAAAACGTATGTAACTGAAAGACTCTAACTTATTTATTTTTAAACTTTCATATGGAGCTGCTGTAGAAAGTTTTTCATGCAGTACTAATAGCCATTTGAATACCTTAGAAATGGGGCATTTTCTCCGAGAACATCGCCAGGTTCAAGACCTGCAAGACCCGCTTGGACCAAGTAACCCTCGTCAGTTAGATGATCTCGAAGTACGGAGTATAAGGAGTTATTTTTGTTATCATTATATATTTAACTATAAACTGATCTTCGATCCCAACCTGGTAGCAGCACCTAATAGGACCTAATAAAAATAAGTTATGAATAAAAAAATACCTTAGAAATCAGTAGTATTTTCGTGAGAACGGCCATGCCTTTTTTAAAGATTTGTGCAAAGTCAACTGTACAAACCAACCATTGTTCAACTCATTCAACGTTAATAGCATTCACGCTTACTAACGCCACATAACGCTACTTGACATGACATTAGACGCCATTGGCCGTGACGTTTTTTTTTTATTTTCTCGCCCTGTCCGTACCAAAATCGATTTCAAATTCTTGGCACACGTGTGTCAAGCTTTCACCGTCACTACGGGAAACGCAAGCTGCTGACATAGGGGAGGTTGTCTTTTTTGCGAATATTCGTAGAATTGCACTTCCAAGAAGCTCCGAGACATTTTGCGACCAGTACCAAATTTCTCCTATTTCAGTCTATGTGCTCTACAAGTTAGTCGAGCAAGAGTAAAAAAAAAATCCCCCCGTCATAAGAACGGGAAATTTAACCACTATTGGTTGGAACATTGCCCGAACGTGTGCCAAGATTATCAGCGGGAAAAAAAATTGAGCTAGACGTCCGTCCACAAGTGTGTGTGTGTGCCTTCGGGGCGCGTTTTCCAATGCACTGCTCGTATATGCAAACGATGTGATGGAGGCTGATTTAAGGCAACGTTGTAATTGGGAAAAGTTCTCATCATAACCTTGAACATAACCCTGCATCAAAAACTTATCTTTTGTAAAATTTTCTGATAGCCTTATTTTTATTATTGCAAAACATGTATATTTATGACGACTAAGTAGTTTTGGTATTCTTTAGATCATCAGTTGCTGGGAGCAATGCCAAAAAAAATATAAACTTGACTCAAACTGTCTTTTCGTTACATTTCTCACCTCCAAGCATAGAATAGTGTCCAATGAAAGCAATTTCCTTGCTGATAAAATTTCTGATTAGATACATGAACGGACGATTCACTCGAACTCTCATGATGTTGTCACCACCGCCATCCGCGGAAAACGGAATCGCACCGAAAACTGGAAAATTTATCGATATCACAATTAGTGAAGAAAACAGTTCATCTATCATAAGATATCAGTGAAAAATTCAACTCACTCGTAATAGCAGCAGCAAATGTCCCTGTCTCATCCACGTCAATCACTGCACTCTGAACGAACTGCACCACCCTCAGCTTTCCAGTCAACCCGAAAGCAAACCGGCCATCCTCGAACATTTCCTTGACCCCATTTTGCATTAAAATTTCCAACAAATTTAGTTCATTTTTTGCGGAAAATTTGGGCATCTCAAGGCTGATTTGTTTTCGCTCTTGCTTCATATCGATCGTTTGGTAATCGTTTAGGGTAAAACTGTTCACCAATTGAGTTAGATTTGCTTTATCTTTTGGAATGATGACTATCATTGATAGGTTTGAACTTTGCTCATACGGGATCTCAACTGTCCAATAATTAATCTGACTCGTGTAATTACCTTCAAAATCAACCTCCATGAATTCGACATCTTGCTCACCGTCCAAAAAATAAAAAGTATGCTGGTTAGAAGGGGTAAACATTGTATTCCACGATGCGTTCAACGAAATCACGTTCAGCATAACTATATCCATCATTGTCATCAAATTAATGGTAGCAGGGCTTACGATACTGAACATATCGGCAGTTTTGTTCCGGGACCATTTGTTTGCCAGTGCCACCACATCAACATTGGTCAAGTTGATGCGTTCTGTTCCGCACCGTTTCTCCAGTGGTAGGTAAAAAGCCGGATTAAGCGTGAGTTTTGAAAAGATCACGTTAGAAACTCTGTACCCATCCGCATTGGACCGGGACTGATCGAAGAAATGGCTTAAATGTAGCATGACCTCTTGTTTGTCCTCCGGCAGATGGAGCAGCTGTTGAAGTTCGGCCGAGGCTTTTTCGTTGGCCACGTGGTACACCATGCTCAGAATCAGGAACATCGCTAGTGGTGACACGACGACATTCTGCTGAGGAGAGTAGACGGTTTTGAAGAACTCGAACGTGAACTGGTTGCTGGAGGAGTAAAGATCTATGAGAGAAGGGTTGTTTGATTAATTTTAAATTCATGTTAGAAAGATACAGAAGTTTGCCTGTACGAACAACTGGCGAGCTCGATGCGACACAAGAAAACACAATGATCAGCAGTCGTAACATTATTATTTTGGGTAGTACTGACTTGACGGTGAAACGGATTATCAAGCGGTAATGTGGCCGAACCCTCTATTTTTACTCATTTAAAGCTCAATTACAATCACATTAGGTCAGCAATGACTTGATGAAACATCTTTGATGATATCATCAATTTAAACATCATTAATTTGATATACTAAAGTCATGATTCGAATTCTCGGTTGCTTCGAAACCCGGACACCTCATCTTGTTTTATCAATTAATTGAATATACGTTCTCATTATGAATGACAAAACTATGTTATATGATGAATTCTAACATCAACGTTCATTTAAATTTTATTTGAACGCTGTAGTTAACGCCAAAACAAATGAATAAAATAAAATTATAAGTTTACCAAAAATTTGAAACATTTCACTGAAATATTTCTCAAGCGTTGCAGAAATTTCAGGTTTTGATTTTCTTAAATTCCATCAAATTTTTAAATAAAATATCTATTATTTTGATGTAAACACTTCATTTGAGACCTAAAGAATGCCATTCACTAACATTTCAGTCCAAATTTGTGCGATTCACAAGCAAAATGGAGTGTCCGGAACGCGAAGCAGAAGTGTACGGGTTTCGAATCAGCTTTTATCAGGCTTTTATAAGTGTCCGGGATTTGATGCACAACAAGTAATTTGAATTTTAAAATTCTGATAAAAATTGTTTGAAAAAACATATTTTGCAAGCATTCTCTTAAAATTGACTGTTTATGCTACATCCTGATGATATTTCTACATTTCCAACTTGTTACATGATTTTTTGCCAGCTTTAAAAAATGATATGCTACTAATTGTCCGGATTTCGAACCATGACGTTACCAGCTGAGCTTTAAATACTACGAAAATGATTGACTTGCAGAAAACAAATCGTCAAATGATTAAATCGACTGTATCCGAATGACAAATCGCTCGAATCCAAGATCAATCTAGATAAAAAAAACTGGCTCATCTTTTTAATAAGAAAAATCAAATTTTCATTTAAAATGTTAAACATTTTAGGTTGTTTTATCATTTACAACAAAACTAAAAAATTTTAATTTAACCCTCTACAACCCAACCCCGCCTCTACACGGGCTTCGATCTAAATAAATAATTTTTCAACCGATTTTTTATTTTTTAAAAGCATTGGAAAGAACTTTTAAAATTTCAGAAAAAATTAAGGTTGGAAGTTTCACTTGTTTAATGTGAGCAGTTTTCTCAGATTTCGGTCATTCGATTTTTTTTTTTTTTTTTTTTTTTGTATTTTTTAATCCGACTGAAACTTGTTGGTGCCTTCGGTATGCTCAAAGAAGCCATTCTGGAAAAAAAATGATACGCCGTGAAAATTTTTTGGTGATTTTTTATTTAACTTTTTGTCACTAAAATTTGATTTACAAAAAACACTATTTATATTTTTTTAAATTTTTTGTTTTAAATCGGACCATTAGTTACTGAGATATCGACATTAGAAAATGGTGGGTTGCTTAATATGGAAAATTTTCTCAGGCTTTCAAAAATATTTTGTTTAAAAGTTGGAAAACATGTGCACTAAATTTAAAAAAATGAAAAACTGCGACTATTTTCAAAAAGTCACAAAAAAATGGATTTAAAAAGTTAAAAAAAATACCAATTTTTTTTACCGTGTATCATTTTTTTTTCAGTGTAGTCCATATGCATACCTACAACTTTGCCCAAGACACCAAATTGATCAAAAAATTCCTTCAAAAGATACCGATTTTTGAATTTTCATACATCATTTTTGTATGGACAGCTGCCAAATTTGTATGGAGAATTATATGGACAAACTAATGATGCAAAATGGCTTCTTTGGGCATACCGAAAGCACCAAAAAAGTTTCAGCCGGATTAAAAAATACAAAAATAAAATCGAAGAATAAAGACCGATTTTGTAGAGAATTGCTCACGTGAATTTGTCACTATTTTTTTTTAGGGGTCAACTTTGGCTGTGTTTTTTTACTAACATTTTCTATATTTAAAAAAAAGTAGTAGGGGAAATCTACCCTTTCCAATCAAAAACCTATCTTCGTCATATGGAGAGTTTGATGCTCGATTAAAGCTCCAAAAATACTATTTGGGCTATAAACTTACCAGCAACAGCACCGCCTCGAGTAAGCACGCAAATGTATGCCACTTACTGGCCAAAAGATCACATTTAATGCACTTTTGATCATAATTTGTATTTTGCGAGACCACTTCTCATCATTTTGTTGGCACACACAGTGACACACACGAGAATCCCTCAAACGCTTAATGAATATCGCCAAAATTAACTTTTCACTTTCGCTTACTTTTTCACGGCGCTTAAGATATGAAATTGCTTCAACTACCGGCAACATGTTCTTTTGATCATTATTAAGGCACTCAATTGAAGAATAATCCCGAAAAATGTAATAAATTAGCAAGCGCCATCAAAAAAACAAACGCGCCAAGTCGTTTGACGTTTCAATTTTCATTTTGCATTCCACTCGAAGGCTGAAGAAAACCGAGCGAGAGACGAAGGCAAAAAAGAACAAAGGCTGGCCGTCAACACCACCAGCAGCACAGCCAGCGATGCCAGGAAACTTTCCCTATAAATGCCACTTTTCGTGAGTGTTCGTTTGAACTGTCAGCGCAAATGGCAACACTCGACAGAGTGTTGGAAGAAAAAAGAACTAAGCCGATATTAGAAAAATGGGCGTGGCCCAATGCATTCGCCTCGATTAGAATACCCTTGGGATTTTTTTTTGTTAAATGCTTGGTAAAGAAATAGAATAACTTTTAGTGAAAGTGAAAATAAACAGAAATGTTCACAAAAACTTGCTCTACTCGTTGGTGTAGGGTAGAGTAGTCATCAATGAGACACGGGGAACAATGATAAAATGGCTCTCACAAGTCGTAGTTTCAACCAATCAGGCTCATATTTGGGGGAAAGGTGTGTCTACTAGATACACGTCTGCTATATTAGTGGCTTTGGTTATGGACGCTCCCTTGAAAAGTAATTCATAAATGTTTGATTCTGGGGTGTAAAAGTAAATTATGGACAAAAAAACTTTTTCGCTCGTAGGCTGCCATTTACACCAAAACTAATATTTCTTAAAACTTCTTTCGACGTTCTATAGGGATTAAGTTGGGCTACAATGTCCTTTCATTAGATTTGGCCAAAATTTAGAATATACTCAGAACCCAGGGCTGTCTCATTGTTCCCCGCTCATTTCAGCCCATGGGTAACAATGAGACACTTTGATTTTTTTTCAATAAACTTCTCAAAATCGATGGAAATCTTTCAAAACATGAATTAAAAGTGATTGTTGGCATATTTATAGAGTTTAAACTTCATTTAACTAAAAATACAAAGTTATTTGGTATTAATATATGGATTTTACAAAATTGAAATACTTTTTAGTGTAACTTTTGTTATTAAAAGTTTCATGTTGGCAAAATTGCTCTAAAATGTTCAAGGCAAGTCACCTGCAATGGAACAATACAAAAACATGATGTTTTGCTAGAAAAATGTTGATTTTCGTAGAGTGTCTCATTGTTCCCCAGCTGTCTCATTGTTCCTGCCAAGTGCGTCTACAATGAGACAGTTGAATAACTCTGGCTGTAGATGTCAGATCGATCTCATATTTTGGTCAATATTAGAACACATTAAAAGAAAGAAAATGCAACAAAAAGCTCATTAAAACATGCTGATGAAAAAATTAGAAAAATCGTTGAAAGTTGAAAACCAAAAGTGTCTCATTGATGACTACCCTACCCTACTTGGTTTTAGTAAAATTCAAGGGAGACTCTAGATTATCCAGCATCATTCAAACACGACCGCTTATTAGGATTAAAATGGGTAGGTTTCCCCTATGCAGTAAGTTTTGTAGTGTCCCAGATTACGCCTCTGTGCATCTTATTACAATTAAAATGATAATGGTACCATTCTAATGCAAAAATGAAATACAAAAGCAAATAATTGAAAAAGTGACAGCAAAAACAAAAAAATAGAAAGGCCAAATACTATTCAAAACAAACTAAAACTAGACAAGATAAGTGTAAATTAAATTACTAAATTTTTAACAAGAAAAACATAACATAAAAGAAGTTAAAATTTTCGTAGAACAAAAGTTACTCAAAATTAGGAGGTCAAGGGAAAAATTAAAAAAATTAAAAAAAAACGGCAATAGAGGGTCTGTCTGCCTATGTGGATCAATCGGACCGCGCACTGAACTCACAATCCAGAGGTCGCCGGTTCGTATCCCGAGGCGGACGCAAAAAATTCTAAGTGTAAATATAGGTTTTCGGTGCCCTCTTCCCGTGCCATACCTTCACACTAAGGAGACCTGGGAGGCGGAGTCTTGTCGCAAAAAGAACGATACACGCCTGTGGATCCGTTGACGAAATGGCAAGGTTTAAAGGGGCCACATTATATGGTGTTACGTCGACTCCGTTTTTTTAGAGGGTTAAGTATAACCATGCTCCAGAGTTGGCAGATAATAACAGAAAAGTAAGTAGTCTGGACAAACAATATTTAGATTCTTCGTGAAATGCCGATGTACAATACCACAATAAATGTGTTTTTCCGCGTTAAAAAAATGACATCAATACCTAAATATTTTGAAATTGAATTGAAATTGTTTTGAATTGCAAAACATCTGGCCTGAATGATAACATGTGAAATAAAAAATGGTATTTCCTCCAAGACAATATGTTTTTCAGAGAAGTCCTAATTATATCCTAGTTTTCTGTCGAAGACAACAAGTCTATCATTAAGTTTTAAGAGTTTTTTTTAAAAAAGGTCCTATAAGCAATGGGATTCCGTATACTAATAGGACCTTTTCAACTAAAACTCTAGATTTCCCTTTTTCTTTCAGATTTTCAACATCCACATGCTTTTTCATGTATTCAGCCCGCAAAATTGTTTAAAGTTGTTGTATAAAAAATAATTATTCTGTTTTTTACTTTCGACTTATTAAAATCTCAAATAATTTTCAAATTCATTGCAATCATAGCAAAATGTGGTTTTTACATGCGGCAATCATACAGCTAGCAAATATCAAAAGCAACAAAATCAAAATGAAGACATTTAATCAGACAACCGCATTTTATACTCCACATCAAAAGAGTTTCTAACCTCCGGTCGTAACGATTTGCATTATTATAGAAGAGCCTGCGGTGCACGTTGTAAAACGCACGTTTTGCCTGTTCATGAGTTACGGTTTGTTGTCGTCACCATTAAACATGGTTTATGACCAGTGAAAGGGAAAGGTCGGGGTGGGTGGGGTTGGTTGCCACAGGAATTATCTCCAATTGAGGGGGTGACCCTTTCACTAGATTGAAGCGCTCCATCTCGATTCGTAACATGTTATTGAAGGGGGTCCTAAAGAGAGTCACCGACGGGGTGATCAAGATAAGCTGAGTTATGTTGAAAACCCCCTTCCCGCCCAAACGAATTCAATAAATGTTAAGACATCGCTTTCACACACAAGGTAGCACTGCGAGGTAAGATTTGGGCTGGAAAAAGATGTTTCCTTTGGGGCTTAAACGCCTTGATAACAAGAATGTGTCTATAAAAGAAGGTAGGAAAATCCTTGGCAGCAAAAAGTGCTCCACGTATGGGCAAGAATATGGAGATTTTGCTGGCTTAGAGAGGTTAGAAAATTCAAGAAACGTTTCAAGGTGGGGTTCACCATCGAAATGAGAAACATTTGCCCGAGAAGGTTATACTGAGGGGGAGGTAGGAGACACAATTTATGCTTGTTTTAAATCTCTTTTTATTTAATCTATTCAACCGGAGATAGCGTCGCCACACGAGCCAAAGCGAAGCGAAGCTTTCCGGGTAAGAATTTCATATTTCTGTGGTGGCACGATGTCACTAAACTAGATTACGGTGGCAAAGTGGAAGCTTTATTGCTCCCAGTTGCGGAAATTTCTCTGCTAGAAGATACAGGAAAGAAAGAAAACGATGAGATGCAGTTTGATGCCCGGGTCCGGACTCCATCCACACCCACACCCAGTTGTTCAATGAAACGAGCGGCACTGATCAACATATTTGATTGCTGAGAAAATACGTCAGCCACAAGTCACATCGAGCAGCGTTATTGGATTATTGTAGATGTTTTTTCGTGTTGAGAACTTTTTCAATCATTCGATATGGAATCAAATTAAAACGTAAAAGCTTTATAAAAAAAAAAATCGATTTTTTCTCGTGTTTGAAAATTAAATTTAAACCTTTTAGTGGTGTTCGCTACTAGCACATGTTGCGTACAATTTTTGCTTGTATGCAACAGCGACGAACCGCCCTAATTTTCCGTACAATCTTTGGAGAAAAACATTCGGCCCTGTTTGAATATTTTATGAAAAATTCAAGGTGCACGTGTTTCTGTGAACCCCAAAGTCCATGCTTCCCCTCGATCAGTCATTTTTGTCAATTGTTGTCGGTCAGTGTTATTTATGCAACGTTGTCTTAACCCACTACAACCCAACCCCGCCTCTAGGCGGGCTTTGATCTAAAGATCCAACAAAAATCCATTTTCAACCAATTGTTGATCTTGAAATAGCATTGAAAAGGAAAACTCTTAAAATTTAGTTTTGTGACTTTGTTAATGTTTAAAAAAATGGAAATTTCCCTGAGGTCAACTTTGGCTGTGTACCTTATCAACATTTCCCTTTATTATGTGAAAATATGTATGCACTGTTTTTTGTAGTGTACCAGGGTAGGCCTCTAAGCATTTTTAGACTATTTAAATGATAATGGTATCGTTCTATAGAAGAAAATGTGAAACACAATCAAAAAATTGAAAAAGTGGCTGTAAAAACATGAAAAAACTAGATCATCAAAAGGTAATGATAGGAGGTGGAAGAGTAAGCCAAATTCTCTCAGAAACAAACACACACTTAACAAGATTCATGCAAATTTGAAAAAATGAAACAAGAAAAACATTAAAAGAAAGAAGTGACGGAAAAATAAAAATTAAAAAAAAACTATCTTAATCCACCTTTGTCGTTGGTGCCTTCCTCACTTTTCACCAACTGTTGGCAATTCAATGGGTTTGGAGACAAATTTCATCTAGTTTTTTTCTTAAAATCCACCATAAAAAAGTACACAATATCACTTAGGTGGCCATAACTCGAGACAGGGTTGCCAAACCTTCAATGTTTTAGACTCGTTGGAAAGGTCTTTCGATTACCTAACCAACGGTGGGTTGGATGATGGATCCGGACATAGTAATAATACATTTAAGTGAGATCCGGCCTCAACAAAGTACATAAATATAACTTAAGTGGACATAACGCGAGACAGGGTTCCAGATCTTCAATGTTTAGGAATCGTTTGAAAGGTCTTGCGGATTACTCAACCAACGATGTATAACATGACAAAATTTGAATCGATTTCCGGTCACTTATCCAACATCTGAATATATACAAAAACACATATTAATACATAACTTTTGAACTACATATCGAAACATTATAAAAATCAAAAGGTACGTATGGGACCTTAAACCAAATCGAATGCAACTGGTTTGACCTAAATCGGTTCAGACAGTGCTGTGGAAACTCAGTGAGAATTTTGGTTACACACACACACATTTGTTCAGATTCTGAGTCGATAGGTATACATGAAGGTGGGTCTACGAGCTTTCTGTGAAAAGTTTATTTATAGAGCAGGATTATAGCCTTACCACAGTGAGAAAGGCAAAAACTTTGGGTAGTAGAGAGTTAAGTGCCACCACTAGAAACAGAACTAGGTTTTTATAAGAATTGGAGAAATTGTGAAAACCATTAATAAAACACTTTGGCCCAAATTCACCACCAAAATTAGTTTCAACTATTTTAATATTATTTTTTTAATGTTTTTCAATTAAAAAATAAGACATAAAATTTAATTGTCAAATTGCGTTCACTTATTACCTGTACGAATTTTCAAGAAATTTAAATATTTATTGGGTTTTATTTTCATTTGCAACCACTGCTAATATTTTCAATGTTTATGCCATCCTCCATTCAAAATGGGGATTTTTTTTTTTCGAAAAAAGGCAAATTTCAGTGAAAATAGAGCTACAACTAACAAAAAAAATAAAAATGCAAACATTGTTATATTATTTTCAGCATGGTTGAACCAGTTAAAACAAAAAAAATCAGAGTTATCATCTCGATAAAAAAAATGCTTTCGGTAGAAATTGTATATTTAAAAACTTGCCATGATCATGTAGAGCAAATAAAACCATTTTCGTCACACTCAGCTTTTTCACTTATTCTCGTCACTTTTTCAGTTTGCCGCTATTTAAACAATTTTGTTAGAAACATCAACAAAAGAAAGTTGCTCATTTTTATTTAAGTTTTTTATACCTTGAAATAGTCAAAAACACTTTATGAAAGCTGATGATTATAAGCAATGTTATGATTAGCCGTTAGTAGAAATGGGCCAATAAAGGGTATATTTCTCCGACAGTTTAGATTTTATGCCTTCAGCAAAGTTGTACGATTAATAATGAACTTATCAGAGAGAAATATGGTGCACTTTAATTTTTTTTTATTAATCTAGTTTTAATTATTTTATCATTTTCAATTATCGATCATTTTTTATGGATTTGAGGCACTAAAAGTTATCATGAGTTTAAGATGGTGCAAAGTTTTGTACCGGAGCAATATTATTTTGGAAAAAAATGATTTAGGCAAAAGCACGAAATTTTCAAAAAAAAAAATCTGCAATGTAAATTGCCATGAAATGCGGCCATGTTTGTTTAAAAAAAAACATTCAAATCTTGATTTTGAAGTTTTCAATCAAAAAATAGTTTGTAGAAGCATTTTACTTATAGTGATTATTTTTTTCATTTCAATTTACTATTTCTGGATCCTGAATTTAGAGCCATCATTGACAGTCATTGCTCCAAAAGTGAAGGACTCCATCTACCACCTTAAGGTGTAACGGGCCATCATCAAATATGGCGATTAATTATGGCGAAAAAACATCCCGTTCCACGTTAACGATGATAATTTCCCGTTCCACCTTATCCGGTGAAAATTTTAAACTTTTCCGAAAATTGACGATTATTGGCATCTCTAATACGGATTAAAATATAAAAAAATAATCACTGTGTACAAAACTTTTACGAGAATACAAGCAAACTTGCAGTAGGCTCGAAAAAGCTTAATTTTCTTCAAATTTAGCCTGTTTTTGAAAGGTTAGTTTTTCCATACAAAAACAAGCGCACTTTTGAACACTTCAAAACTACCGTTTTAATTACCTTACCTAAATAAATTGCTAATCCCTCGACGTGCTGCAGGCAGGAGAACCAGCTGACAACGACCAAACACAGCAAAACTCGCGATTTTCGCGAAAAGTAGCATCGAAATACGCGAAGTGAAAATATTCCGCGAGTTTTTTTTTTGTTTTCAAACACTCTTCAACACAACCATTCGTTACACAAGTATTGGTAGTCATCACGAAAGTGGTTGCCAGAAATTTCAGTCAAGCACTTTTTATGAAATTCACAAATATTATTTTCTTATTTGATAATTTGCCACGTAAAAAAATATTGAAACAATTAACTAATACATCTTTTTAATGATAAATTCTAATTAACATTGGCATAAAAGCTTAAAAACAACGACATCAAATTCTGGCAATAAACAACAACTTATAAAACTTTGCCCTGTTTGGCCACACTTTTCGCTGACGCTCAATGTTGTGACAGTTGAGATTTTCACTGTCGATCTGTCAGTTTCCTTCGCCGTTCGGAGAAAACGGAGAAAACAAAATCTTACGAGCCAAGATTTGCAATCTTGCCGGATAAATGTCGATTCAGAACGTTCCGGATTTGACCGACGAAGAGGACAAGCGGCCTCGACAGCCGACAAGTGGACGAGTCTTCAACTCACGGCAAGTGAAAAGGTTTTGCTGGGTGGCAGTCAGATCAAGCCTTTCTGGATGCGGCCATAAAGGTAGGGATGTCCGCCAACCAGCAGCAGAAGATCTACGGTTTGCTGCCCTCAACTCACGGCAAATGAAAAGCTTATGCCGGGTGCCAGCCAGAACAGAACGGATGTAGCCAGTGAGGAATACAACACGTCGAGCATCATTCCGTAGATCTTGAGCTGCTTCTCGGTGGATCGTTCTCCTTGCTGGCCATATCCGGGTCGGTTAGATCTAGCTGCCATCCGACGCTCGGCTGTCTTGAGTTGATGAGGGAGAGGGGGGATGTTCAACCCGTGGATTTTGAGCTGCTGCTCGGCGAATTGCCCTCCTTGCTGGCCACATCTGGGACGGCCTGATCTCACTAGTCGTGGTTGAGTGGGTAGCTAACTGGCTGCTGTCTGGCGCAAGCTTCTCATTTGCCGTGAGTTGAGGGGACCAGACCGTAGATTGACAGACCTTGATGGCCGCATCCGAGAAAGGCTTGATGTGGCTGCCTCCCGGTGGAAGCTTTTCACTTCCCGTGACTTGGTAAAATTCCTCCGAGCCAAGATCGCAATTTGGCCGGATGAATGCCAGTTCACACCGTCCCCGACGAAGAGGACAGGAAGCACCGACAGACGACAAGAGGACGAGCCTTCAACTCGAGGCAAGTGAAAAACTTCCGCCGGGTGGTAGCCACATCAAGCCTTTCTCGGATGCGGCCATCGAGGATTGACAATCTACGGTCTGGTCCCCTCAACTCACGGCAAATGAGAAGCTTGCGCCAGATGGCGGCCAGATAGCACCGAGCCGAGCAGCAGCTCTAAATTCACGGCTTGAACATCCTCCCTCTCCCTCATCAACTCACGACAACCGAAAAGCTTGCGTCGCAGCCAGATCAGGCCAACCCGGATGTGGCCAGCAAGGAGAACGATCCATCGAGAAGCAGCTCAAGATCTACGGACTGGCCCTCTCAAAATATGAAAAGGGAAAAAATTGCGCCAGATTGCGAGTAGTCGAAAATTTGTAAAGCGAGGAGTCTGAAATTTCTAAAATAATATCGAACAATGTGAAGTTGTCCATTTCTCGATTTTTAACGATGCATCGCTGTGACATTAATGGGAAGATTACTAGAAATTTATCAGTTCTAATTTTTTTCCAAAATTGTTACTGTTTACTTTACTAAATAAATAGAACATAACATCACTACTACATTTATACTCGATTCACGTGATGACTAATACATGTATATTTCAATGATCATCATCGTAACCAATACATTTACACCACACTAACACAAACGCCTCACGATGATGAGGCGTTTCACCTTAAAGGAAAAAATTCGACAAAATACTGAAATGCAGAGCAAATTTCCTACAAATTGTACTTTTTCTCTAAAACATAGTTCTCGAAAACAGTGTTTATTAAGAATTTATTTATTTAGAATTCATGACTAACATCTTAACATTGCTAAAATAGTTCCAAGTCTTCTCAAAATAAAAGGCTTGATTCAAAAGTTGATTTAATATTTTTTGAAAAGAGCAGGAAATTTCACCAACATTATTTTTTTCTGTAAACTGCATGGACCAGGTACTTCCAGAATCCACTACAGTTTATATAGAATTCCAATAATAATGTAACAGAAAAATCAGACTTCGGGTCCAGACTGTTAAGAAGAACAATCTAGAAGTATGTTTATCGTAGAACAAAATTTGCTCAAAATGAATAAGAAACACAACACAAATTAAAATAATCAGAAAAAATACAACGTTTTCTATTTTAGTAAGATAAAATCTTCACCATCACAATTGTTTAGTTGGTAAACCCCTCTGGGTAATTCTTCTCCAACTCACACGAAACCGGAAAAAGTTGAAAAAGTGAAACTTTGTCCTATGCAGAAATTGTTGTCCCTGATCACGAATCCGAGCTCCATTTTCCGATATCTTGTTACCTAGAAGGAACATTTTCTAAATTTAAAACATTTTTTTTTTTTTCGTTTTAAAATTTCGTGTTTTTTCTGAGTGTAACGATGTTCTACAAAGTTGTAGAGCACACAATTACAAAAAAATGTATGTACGAGTAATTGTAACTATAATAAAAGTTTTGCAAATTATTAAAAAACACATTTTTTTTAGATGATCAAAAATGGAAGGGGTCGTACCACCCCTATGTCACGACATATCGAAAAATGGTGATCAGGGACAAAATTCGTTCATTCAAGGTTTCTTGAAGAACTGAAAGTCGAAAAAAATTATTCACATTCACATTAACATTTCAAATTATTAGACAAAACAAAATGTCAAGATTTTTAGTGCCATCCATCAATAAATCACACCTGTTCATTAATTACTCTCAATTCCGTCCCATCACAATCGTTTCCGGACCCTACCAGCAACCTAACTTTTGCTACAAAATTTAATATCTCTCAGCAGTCATTCCGCAAACCAGTTCACAATTCAAAACGAAACCGTCACGGCACAACTTTTGGAAGCGCCTTTATTGACACCGGACTCCTCCACCAATTTGACGCAAAAGACGCCAGGCAAAACTTTTCCGCCTCCTGACCCTTACAGCTTCTTTTTATGTTGGCGTGTCACGCAACGGTTCGTCACCATTTTGGAAGGAGCTTGGTTGTTTTAAAACGGACAACTTCGCAGGGAAGCAGCAGGAAATTATGGAATTGTTTACCCTCTGTTGTCGGAGATGTTGCTGAATTGTTCGACTGTTGGTTGACGCTTTTCAGCGAAGCGCCAAATTGGAAGTGTTTGTTTTGTTTTTTTTTTTTTCATTTATTATTTTAAGGGGCAACAAATTGATTTTTTTTAAATTTTAGTAAAAGAATTTTATTAAAAGAAATTCAAATTTTAAAAAAATCAATTTTTTAAAACAATGCATTTTATTTTTTATGCAAAAAACTACCCCTTAAAATGTGACTTCTGCTGTGCACACACTCGAAAGTAAACGAAAACGTTCTCAATTTAGCAAATAAGAGAATTCAAATGATTGCAAGAATTGTCCGGAATACTGGTCCCATTTGCCTCCGGGAAAACTTCACCGGAAAACCGTCCCCTCCCTAAAAAACAGAAAAAGGACACGCTGCTGCTGCTGTTGTTGTTGTGGTGAGACCAACTTCCTACCTCCCGAAAAAAGACCCCGCCGCGGGCGTCCAAGGGGAGACCCCAAAGCACACAAAAAGTTCCTTTCTTTCCTGGAAAAGAAATTCCGTCCAAACGAGGCATGCAAACGATGCGAAGAATTTTTCCTTTCCCCACGCGCGCTGGAAAAAGACCAACCAACGATCAAAAAAGCTCGAAAAGTGAAACGAGCCAAACGAGGTGGCCCTCCAGAGGAATAAAACTAAACAGGACCAGGACCAAATGAAAAGCGAAAAACCGAACAACTGCGCCGCGAAATGGTTGAAATAATTTCATGGTCATTAACCGAATTTGCTCCCGTTGTTTGACCATTTTGATCAGTCGGACGGAATTGAACCTAATTTGATGAAACGTAATGGACCAGACCTCTGCAGGCCGACGAATGGCAGACAGTAATTGCATTGGGCGCATCCTTAGTGGTACTGCTACGAGATTTATTCTTACATGCAATGCCGTAATGACTCGATGAACGTCTGAATTAAAGTTACATCTTTTTGTTGCTGTTTGATTTTTGATCAGAAATCAGAAGTTATGATGAAAATCATTTTTGATAATTTTAAAACTAGCGTTGAAGTTTAAAGTAAAAAAAAAAAAACATTTTAAATCTATGTATAAATTGCTCGCATTTTTATGAAACATTACAACTTTGAATATTCGAATCTTTCATATGAAAAATATTATCAGAATTTGACATTAAAGACAAGCATTTACAAAGGGCAAAAAAAGCAAAGCAATCCACTTAAACGACCCCCGGGTCTTTTGTGGGCTCTGTTGCAAGTTTCGGCTCATTTTTAGGCGTCCGAAGGTTATGATGTGTGGTGAGCTCCCGTGGTGTAGTGGTACGGGTTTCGCTTTGTAAGCGGAAGGTCGATGGCTTGAAACCCATCTGGCGAGGCAAAAGGGGTAGGTGGCGGTCGAGAGGGGATATCGGCTGCTGCGGGAATTGTCCCAAGCCTCCCCAAAACCCATCCCATCCAATCTCTCGGACGATCTGTTGGCGACTGAGTCTGAGCGTTGAAGAACTCTGTAACAATACACAGAGAAGAGCTTCAAATGCTACTTTCGACTCGGTCACATGCTCTCAGGCAAAATTCGAGCTGAAGATTGGGCTATATGATCGGTAACGATCTCTAGATGGGTCAAAAATAAACGAGATTTCCCCTCAATCTCGCTCATCTCCACGTCCTCAGATCGGTCTCTCGTGCTCGTGTGGCATGGCATTTGGGGGATTGGTCTGGGGAATGAGAGGGGGCAACTGCTCGAATAATTTGTCAAATACTGTCTCGCTCAAACAATAGCGCTACGGAAGACGATCGTTCGGCAGGCTGTGTATAGCAGCAAAACAGAAAACCTGAGAACAGATCATACTACAATAGATACGCAAGTGTCGCAGTGGTCCGTGTCTGTTCACAGTAAAAAAAAAAAATGTGTGGTGAGTCACCCAAAACCTCTTTTACGCAAAATCATAGCAACTTAGGGATCGGCAGCCGAAGCCGCTAACCACCACGCCACGAGGCCCTCTGAAAAGGGCATCAGACGTAAAATTTTGCCTTTCTTATCGATGGTCAAAATTTTGGTGTCTTCAGCAATATTGCAGGTTATAATTAGAACTTTTCAGGATAAGAAAAATTATTAACAACATTTTGGTGTACAACTTTCCAATATTTGTTTGATTTTTCTTGAGCTATTTGGCAAGAAAGTATGTCAAAAATCAATAAAAAATTATTGAAAATGCGTAAACATTGTCGTATTTTTTGGTCGCATTTTCTTTTTTATTTTTAATTTTCAGAAACCGTTCGAAATACATCCGTTTGTTCTATGCTCAAACACCAGAATGATCTCGTTCAACACGAACGCTTACAGCCCGATTTCTCCTTTCTCTCACACACGCTCGCTAGTTTCTGCTTTCATCTCACTCATTTTCTCTTTTTATGGCGTTCTGATCAAATTAACCCTCGCTTTACCATTCCTTTATTTTATTGTTTAAATGATGATTATTCATTTCACATATTTTATTTTATTATTATTTATATTTGCCATATCCATTCCCTACATGCTCTCCTACTTCTACTCTCTATATTTTAATTCCATGTAATATCACTTCAAGCATTTATACAGAAAGATAACTATTTGAATTAGCATAGTGTAACCATTTATAATATTTAATAAAAAAAATTACAAGTACAAATCAGCTAAGAAAGTTGCAGTTTTCTTTATTTGCTAAGTTGGACACACAATCTTGAAAAAAAAAATAAAAATTTAAACTTTGTTGTAAAACATCTTGTTGGCAAGTCTTTAGAAACGTCATGTAAAGTTTTCTTTTTTTTTTGTGGAAGCGAACGAAAAATGATATCGATTTGTCCAAGGATCTATAACTAAGTTTTGAAAAACAAAAAATTGTCCTCTCGTCCGACTTGCAAGAATAAACTTCTGTTTTTTCAAGTTCTATACTTTCAACTATTACAAAAAAGTTAGCATAGTGGCTTATACATTTTTTTTAATTGACCTAAACATAATCAATTAAATTGATCCATTCTTTTTAGCAAAAATATACATTGTAATCCGAAATATTCTCTTATTTCATTTTTTTATCACGGTTCCATATCATGATTTTCATCGTAACAAGAGCATATTCGCAAAAGATGTTACTTAAGCATCAATTAAATTATTAAGCCATTTGAATGACATTTTTCATCAAATACCTTGTAATTGCCTCATACGAGTTTTATTTTGATTGAAAACTCAATCGTTTATCGTGTATTACTTTTTGATATTCAACATTTTAAGACCGCTCTAATGTCGTCATAACGATAAATACTAAAACTTAATCAATTATTGCTTATCTCTATCAAGCAAACTTCTTTAATCTCACATAAAGAAAAAAAACGCAGCTTGCACTCTTCACCACGTTAAACTTTAATGAAAAACAATTGATGGTGCTCCCAGAAATATTGGAAATTTTAGCTCTCACCAAACTTATCAGAGTTAGCAAAATCATAGAAAGACCATACGAACACTACATACATAAAGATGGTCAGACCTCTCGAGGTCCAAAGTTGGTATCCTTGGCAAGCTTCTATTATTGAAAAAAAACAATGAGTTTCAACATAACCTGCGAGAAGTTCTGTCTTTAAAAATGGTTTAAATTTCAACTAAAAGGTGAGCTGTTAAACATATAAATCATCAATCATGCCCCTTGCTAAGTCTTAAATTCCTCTCAAAGATATCAGCGTAAAATAAAAAATGCAAAATGCAAAAAATCAAGGGGGCTATTATCCTTTTCACTCAGATCTTTTCAAACATGCACGAAGCAAAATGATCATCGTTCGGTCAAAACGTTCATCGTTCGATCAAAACGTTCATCGTTTGTGCAAAACGAGAGAGAATTGAGAGAAAAATTACCATTTCCGGTCTCTTTTCGCTCAATTCTCTCCCATTTATCATCGAATTCCTCCATTTTCTTGACACTCGCGTCCTACTTCCTACTCCCTGATTCCTGTTTGTGTCATTTTACATGCATTTGAGTTCATCGCTCATCAATTTGAGTTCATTGTAAGTGCTCGTTTGAAAATCTACCAATGAAATCGAGAATATCTCGCTCATCTTGGGAATTCAATCAATTCCTCTTGAGAAGGCTCAATAAAACATACCACGGCACCAACACACGTACTCCTCCCTGGCCCTGGCACAAGTTACGAATTGTCTACTGGACGGCATTCCGGAAACACAATCGACTCCAACAAAATGGCCGCCTTCAAGCCAACAAACTGGATTAAGGCGAACCGCACTGCACCAACACACGAGTTCCCCCAATCTTCGCGATTGGACAAAAATAAAGTTTAGGCAACACTTCATTAAAAGCAGTTTTTACATTTACTGATGATTAAAGAAAAATATAATACATTGCAAAATGGTTAACAAATATGATTTCAATATGTATTATTTTACTAAACAATTGAATCAAAACAAAATATTCAAATGCAATTTGTTCCTTGTTGTTTAGCATAGTTGATTAATTAAAATAAACTTTACCCAAATTTTAAAATAAAATAGGTTTTTTTGCGTTTTCTTTTAAAAAAAAGTGTCCATAAATGTTCTTTTAAAATCTTTTTGGAATTTTGTGGAATAAATAAACTCTCTGCATTTTGTTGAATATTCTAATGAACAATATCTTCAAAAAATAATTGTAGATCTGGAATGAAATACTTCTTTATATGTAAACTGCATTAAAAATGCTTGTAAAAATCTTTTTAAATGTTTGAATTAAAAAAATTAAGCTTAAATGCAATGAGTAGCGATTTATCAATTGAATATTTCAAATTTTGCGGCATTTTACGGTATTTCCCAAATTTCACGGCCAAGGGCAAATTTCACGGATTACGCGGCTTCCGTGAAATCGCGAAAAATCACTAGCCCTACCCATGTGTCTCGATTCGCTCCAGATGACGTTACATTTATTTTTTGTTTTTTTTTGAATACATTTTTTGACACCTATTTTCGAGTAGGAATCTCGCATTCGAGAACGCCAAGGCATTGCTGTACAGCGAATAATTTGATTAGACAAATATTTATCTTGATATTTGATAAGCTTTACGATTTTCTGACTTAATTCGTCGACTTTACTATTGTTTGTCTACGTGTTTTTCTTCGGTTTACATGCTGTAACTAAAACATTGCTGATAGTCCATGTTTATCTACTAAACCATTCTCCAAACATGATTCTATCTCAAATGGATTGGAACTCAGTGAGCTAGTACCAACACTAACCAGCACGCGCCCAAACAGTCACACAATAAGTCCCCCCCTCCCACCTCTTAATCTCCCGGCAAATACGGAAGCCTAATAGGCCAGAAAATAGCTAGCACATTTATGCCCGCGGAGGGATGCCATTAGACCAGGCTTAGGCCGCATCATTTCGCTGTCAGCTGGTTGCGGTTCCCGCAACTTCCGGCTCCGGAAAGCATCCGCAACATTCTTGCCGCGATCAGCCCTCGTCGGAATTGTGCCACATTTGTATTCCAAGAGGTCACACGCGCGCGCGGTCTCCCATCCCCTCTAATTGCAGGTCATAACATTTTACAGTGTCTAAATGTTGCACTTCAGCCACGTTTAGAAAAGAAAAAAAAAGCTCTCAGAAAATCCCGAGGAAAAAAGCGCCCGTTTTTCCATCTGTTTTCCGCCAATCGATTCGCGACGTGTTCTGCGGCATCAATTTAAATTTGTGAGCCACCAAAAAAACACACACACACGCACATTTTTATGACAATTCCAATTCGTTGGTGACAAGACATGTAGAGTTGGGCTTGGGAAAATAAGACGGGGGGGGGAGTAAACCTCGTCCCGGAAAAACCCCGAGTGTGACGGAACGAAAGTAATGGCCATGAAGATGACGACGTTTTCGCTTATTTTACGAGCGGTTGGATGTCACGAATTGAGCGTGGTTGTTTCGTGTGGAGTTGCGGAAAGTGTTTGTAATACGGCGAATTGAGGGACTGTTTTGCAATTTTATGCGAGCTTTTTTTTAAGATGTACAGAGCAAGAATAGGAATGATAAATACATACCATTATTATTTACACCATTATCAAATACAAATTGATCTCTTGATAATTTGGATGATGTTTCAAAAATAAAATAAAAACTAAGGGAAAGTTACATATCTTCAAATCAAAAAAGAGTCTACGTGATTGGTGAATAACCCCCATTGCCAAATTACCAAAACTTTTTCTAACTTACTCAGAAATTCGAGCAAATCTGGAAGAAAAAATCTGAAAATCTGAATAATTTTCAAAAAACCTGAATATTTATAGAACATCCAGTTCGATACCTTTGTGCTCTCTTATGCTAGCTAGAAATGACAACCAGCAAGCTTAGTACAAGAAAGTACAGAGGCATCGAGTTGCCCAAACTAAGAGATGATTTTTTCACAAATTCGTCAACATTATGTCAATAATGAAATATGCCTCACTCTGCCGAGATTGATAAATAAAACGAGTGCTGAAAAAATCGCGTTTTGCAACGAGCTGCACCATTTATTGCAATTCCGAAACACACTTTTGAATAGGATTTTCTTCTAGTGAAAAAAATATTACCCTGCTTTAGTTTGGCGTCTATACATACCATACCAATCAGCATAGCGCACCAGGTACGCGTGCTGTAGCAAGAAGACGCTTCCATCTTTCTCGGTCTTGGGCTGCTACTCTCCAATTTCCCAGGTTACAGATCTTCCGGATATCACCATTCACTTGATCTCCCCACCGTGCGCGCGGTTTCCCTGCTCTCCTGCCTGTACCGCCAGCTGGTTCGGCGCGGTCAAAAAGCAGTCTGACAGGCTGGCTCTCGTCCATTCGGGCGACATGGCCGGCCCACCTGAGCCTCCCGATCTTCGCCTGGGTGGCGATGGTCGGTTCTTCAAGAAACGCGTGCAGTTCGTGGTTCATGCGTCTTCGCCACACTCCGTCAGACACCTGCACTCCACCGTAGATCGTTCGTAGCACCTTCCGTTCGAAAACTCCAAGGGCACGTTCGTCCTCCTGCCGCATCGTCCAGGTCTCGTGGCCATAGAGGACTACCGGTCTTATCAGTGTTTTGTACATCGTCAGCTTCGTGCGGCGTTGCACTCGATCCGATGTGAGGGTCTTCCGTAATCCGAAGTAGGCACGATTCCCAGCAAAAATACGAGTCCGGATCTCTTTGCTGGTGTCGTTGTCGGCGGTTACCAGCGATCCTAAGTACACGAACTCGCTCACCTCCTCCAACTCATCACCATCCACAGTTAGAGGGGTGAGGCTTGGGGGGCCGACATCCTTCGAACCCCTTCCTCTCATGTACTTCGTCTTCGTCGTATTCATGCCAAGTCCTACACGCCTTGCTTGTACCTTCAGTCGGGTGTATACATCCTTCACCGTCTCCAGGTTCCTTGCCACAATGTCGATGTCATCGGCAAAAGCAAGCAACTGGTAGGACCTGTTCATGATCGTGCCACTCGTGTCAATGCCCGCTCTTCGAATGATGCCCTCAAGAACGATGTTGAACAGCGAACAGGATAAGCCATCACCTTGCCGCAGCCCTCGACGTGATCCAAAGGGTTCCGCTAAATCCCCGAAACACGCACGTGACACATCACACCATCCAAGGTAGCCTTGATCAGCCGAATCAGTTTATCCGGAAATCCGTTCTCGTGCATGATCTGCCATAGCTGCTCGCGGTCGACTGTATCATAGGCTGCCTTGAAGTCGATGAAGATGTGATGTGTGGGCACGTTGTACTCACGACATTTCTCGAGGATCTGTCGGAGACAAAATATTTGGTCCGTGGTGGCGCGCGCGCCAGTGAAGCCCGCTTGGTAGGGCCCCACGAACCTCCTTGCATGGGGTGACAGCTGACGGCAGAGGATCTGGGAGAGGATTTTGTAGGCCGCGTTAATAAGCGTGATGCCGCGGTAGTTGCCGCAGTCCAGCTTATCGCCCTTTTTGTAGATCGGGCACACGACACCATCCATCCATTCCTCCGGTAGCTTCTCCTCCTCCCAGATCTTGGAGATCACGCAGTGAAGCGCCCTCGCCAGTTTCTCTCCTCCATATTAGAAAAGCTCACCGGGTAACCGATCCTTGCCGGCAGCTCTGTTGTTCTTCAGCTTCCTGATCTCCCTCTTCACCGTCTCTAGATCAGGTGCCGGGAACTGTTCATCAGCTGCGGGCGCTCCAAGGTTGACTCCAACGCCGTCTCCGTCCGCTTCATCGCCGTTTAGGTGCTCGTTGAAGTACTGCTTCCACCTTTCCAACACCTCGCTCTTGTTTACGATCAGGTTTCCACCGTTGTCCCTGCACACGTCGGCTCGCGGCACGAAGCCTTTGCGGGACCGGTTCACCTTCTCGTAAAACTTCCGCGTTTCGTTAGCTCGGAATAGCTGCTCCATTTCCGCGCAATCTCGGTCTTCTTGCTGGCGCTTCTTAAGCTTGAAGACCGCGACCTGCCGATTCCGAGCCTGCCTGTATCGTTCCACGTTCCCTCGTCGCCTTGTGCAGCTTCCTGTCGTAAGCTGCCTTCTTCTCGGCGGTAATCCGTTGGCACTCGTCGTCGTACCAATCGTTTCGGCTGACTCGGATCGCACTACCCAGTGTGGCTTCCGCTGCACTGCCGATGGCTGAGCGAATACGGCTCCAACCATCTTCGAGCGAGGCTGCGCCAAGTTCCTCCTCACCTGGCAGATTCGCTTCCAGCTGCTGCGCGTAACTGTGGGCCACTTCCCCGTTCTGGAGACACGCGGTGTTGAACGGAGGGGCGTCTATGCGTTTGTCAAATAAAAAATACAAGGCAGTGTCGAAAAGTATTACTTATCGAGTTCTACTTTTCAGCATCAACTTCAGTGCTGAAAATTAGAACTTTTCAGCATTAGTTTTGAAAAGCGTTACTATTCGATTCTGTTATTTTTGGTACAAAAAATAGGCTATTTCGTCGTTCGAGAATGACAGGTAAAGTAATTACATTGGGATAAAACATTGTTTTTTTTTAGTAGAACCAATGCGTATAAATTGTTGAAAATTTCACCAATTTCAATTTTCCTGTTTTTTTGAGAAAATGAAATTTTAACGTTCAAGAGCCGAGATAGTTGCATCAGTTTTCAAAATTTCCTAGTAATTTATTTTGGTAACTGAATCCAAATCTGGTGTCTTATTTCATTGCATAGTGAGTATTTGGAGTAACGTTCTTTTAAAAGTTTTTTTTTTCTTAGAAAGTAGAATTTATATAATTTTTTTAGGTAATATTTTCACTTTTCAATTCATGTTCCACATTCAATAAAATTATATTCACGGATCTGGTTAAGGAAACTGTGTTGTCCAGATCTGATTACTTTTAGAATATCGGAGAATCTCATGTTGTTATTAAGCTGGGGCTTGAAGGTTATCTTAACAGAATGAGCAAACTAAAGCGATGCCTAATTTTTTTTTAAGTTGTTTTCGATGGTGGTCAAATATGTATTAACAATGTTTGAAAAAACAAATATAAAAAAAGATACACATTCGTCTATAAAATTTCTGTCACCATTTTTTTTAAATTGCTTTGCATGTAGGATTCTTTAAAATTGGGATTTCAAAGGTATTCTATAGAAACAATCAGAACATGAAAACACAGTTTCCGTAAACAGTTGTATGAAAAGAATATCAATTAAACCTCTTCAACCCAACCCTGCCTTTAGACGGGCTTCGATTTAAAAAATCGCCAAAATCTCTTTTTCAACCAATTTTTGATCATTAAAAGCATTGGAAAGAAAAACTCTTACAATTTTAGAAAATTTATGGGTTGGAAGTTTAACTTGTTTTACGTACCTTTGCCAATGTTTTTGAAATTTCATTTTTGGGGGTCAACTTTGGCTGTGTTTTTTACTAACATTTCCTACATTTTAAGTAAAAAGAAGTATGCAGTAATTTTCCTAGTGTCCCAGGCTATGCCTCTACGCATTTTTAACAATTTAAATTATTATGGTGCCATTTTATAACAGAAAATATAAAAAAAAAACAATCAAAAAATTGAAAAAGTGACTGTAAAAACATGCAAAAAATTAACAGACAAAATGTAATGATAGGAAATGCTAGAATAGCCAAAAAACAAATAAAAACTAAACAAGATAAATGCAAATTAAAATACTAAAAATGAAACAAGAAAAACTTTAAACAAGAGAAGTAAAGTTTTTCGTGGAACAAAAGTTGTTCAAAATGACCCCTGAACACGGGAAAAAAATTCGAAAAAAATACTGGGCAGTAGAGGGTTAATGTTGTTGCAAATTTCAAAATCAGGCAATCTTTAAAAAGGTCCATAAATAGATAAATTTTTTTATTTTCTTTTTTTGGACTAAATTTTTAACTTTTTGAATTATTTTTATTGAAATCATCAGAAAATGTCATAACAGTATAATTTTTAAACATTGAAAATCGAGCCAATAGTGTTCGAGATATCGTCAGTTGAAAGTTACAGGCTGTGAAACTAAGGAAAACTCAATTTCATCGCTTCGAATTTTTTGCAAGGCACGAGGTTGAAAAAGAGAGAAAAATTATTTTAAAAAAAGCTTAATTTCAATTAATTTTTCACGTTTTTAAACAAAAAGTATCGCAAAAACTATAAAACTAACTTTATAACAGTTGCAGTGGATTTTTTTATTAAAAGATGCTCTTTTTCAAAGTTATCGCCATCTAAGGATTAGTTAAAGGTAAGCAAATAATACCAGGCAATATCAGTCCAATTTAATTATTAAATTGTGAATATTTTCCACTTATTGGAAAGATGGTTTTATTTTTAATTCATGCCTGACTTTTTGAAAAGGCCAATTTTGTGTGTTTTACATTTCACAAATTGAAGCTATGTTTTCATCCACCTTTTATTTATAGTTTGAAAAGTGACAATTGTTGACATTTTCAATGTAAACCTCATGAAAATTCCAATACTTACGTCAACAAGTGACCTTAAAAGTGTATTCCTCTTTCTACAACGGCAAAAATCATAATCATCATATCTTTCCCAAACGATCCCAAGCAAACTTTACCGGGCTTCACTTGCCACAAATAATAAGCACAATTTTTATCAAGAACATCGCATTTTTAACATCATTTTTTTTTCGTTCTCTTCGTTCACAGCACTTTCCCACTCAATTCCGAACGAGAAAGGATTCTCCCAGCCGGAAAAAGGGTTAATTTGATGTCTTATCTCGACTACATCCGTTTGCAAATAAGGGAAATTATTATTTTTTTTCTTGCTGATACCTTACATGTTCCATCTCTCCAGCCGTACGAGGTCCAGCAAAAAAAAAGCAGACCCCAGCTGGATGGACATGAAGGCTGACCAGGGTGTGGTCGTTTTCCCTAGATAGAATTTCGATTTACGATTATGATTGGGTGAGTTTGATAAAGCGAACATGGCTTCGTCCATCTTTGGCTAGAAGACTTACAGATTTAGTAGGTTAGTTATACCGAAAATTTTCCGACATTAAGTTCAATGGGGTAGTAGCACTTCAAAATTAACATAACTTAAACAAAATAAAACATCCACGCTAACTACCCTTTTCGAGAGGAAGCATTTCTCAGTGTATTATACCGTGTTGCTCAAAAGTCACCTTCATTTGTTTCGCATCTCATGTGAAATTATTCATGTGGAAGACAAAAAATCGAAAAAGGACACCCATAAAACGAACGCAGAAGTACTACATGACAAAGGTCATTTTCTTGTCAAAATGAAATGCAAACCAGTTGAGAGAAGAAATAAACCGTGTTTCCGGATTTCGGGCCAGCAAATATGTTTGAAATGTGACACAAAACCGGACCGTGTCACGCTTGAGGACCCACTACCGGACAGTCACGGTGTGTGTGTGTGAGGCACTCTTCCGAACGGGGTGACCCAAATAAACAACGCCAACATATGGAAGAGTCACATTCTCGGTAGTGATAAGGTAACAACACCGGACCTGAGAGAGGTCCAACAAGGAATGGACCGAAATCCGTCCCAATAAACATCGGTTTCGATTCACCGGTGAACTGGACCGTACTTTATTTCCGGTTTCTCAACTTGCTTGCTTCGTGTCTTGCACTTGAGTGTACACGACAAAAGAGTTAACCCTCCAAGAACCAGTCCCAGCTTGGATTTGATGATTTTTCTTGTAATTATTAATATAAAAAAAAAACTTGGTTGAACTACTTGTTATGTCAAAATAAATATGCAGTAATTTTTGTTATGTCCTAGATTATGTTTTCAAACGTTGTTGCGCCTCAAAACTATTTTTTTAGGTTTACATGATATCACTCAAAAACCAAATAAAATTGAATTTAATAAACAGCAAGTAAACAACAGATAATGTATGGAGGGAGTTTGATTAAAAGAGCTAAAACTTCAGATAAAATATAAAAACTGCATACAGTCATGCCCCGGATTTGCACGCCTCGGTTTTGCACTGCCCCAGTTATGATTCGCTCAGCTGCCTCGGTTAAGCATGGCCCAGTGCTTAACTGAAGCACTGAGCTCATGGGACATTTTTTATTTTACTTAGGGAAATTCTCGTATGTTTGGCAGGTCAAGCACTCGCTCCTAATTCCATCCAATTTGCTGATTTTCACTATTTAAACAACTAATTTTGCAAAACTTTTGATAGAAACTTGCTTGCTCACTTCTTATTGAGCTATTTATCACTCGATTTCAGTTGAAAACGCTTTTAATTAGCTTTATTTGAATGTCGAAGTTCTGACCTGCCAACATTAGAGGCACGCTGGAATTAGATGCTGTTCCCCTATATGTTGAAAATTCGATTTTTCTCGAAAAATACTCAAATTATTTTTTGTTACTATGGGTATCAAATGATCGATATTTTTTCATTCATTTCGATAGCAAAAACATGTATTTTTTTGAAAATAATCATCATTTTCATAAACTATTATTTAAAAAAATATACCAATAACTTCAGGATTTATAATATGGGTAACAGCAGATCGGATTTTTTTCCTAAAATGCTAAATAAATAACTAATTTTCGAAAAAAAACGACTAAAAACTTAAGTTTTTACAATATTGATATCAAATGATCGGGATTTTTTCGTACATTTCGAAATCAATAACACCTTTTTTCAAGCCTTTTTTGTAAAAATACTCAAAATGAGCACAAAACTACGTACTATCGAAAAAAAATTACCTAAAATATCAGGTTTTTACAGTACGAATATCAAACGATCAGGATTTTTCTGACATTTCGTAATCAATTACACAAATTATTGAAAATACTAAAAATTTCAAAAAAAATCACGAATTTTGGAAAAAATACCCAAAATATCCGTTTTCCTAAATAAATAAAACAATTGTTCGCTCTACAGCATTGCCTTGGCATTCTCCATTGCGAGATTCCTACTCGAAACTAAGTGTCCGAAGGCTTGATCCATCCACCCCGGGATTCGAGCTGACGACCTTTCGATTGTGAGTCCAACTGCACACCAGCGACTCCACCGAGGCAGGGACCCAGGGAGACGACTCCTACACCTTAACTGAGCTAACGACCTAACCTCTAGGTTAGACCGGGGCCTATAAGTCCCCATCCGACGGAAGGCGTGATCAGACAAATCTCGTCTCGAAAAATGCCCAGACCGACCCAGACCGACTGGGTGAGAGGTAACCACACTAACCCCTACACTACGGGTTCTGCTCTTTTTTTTTTTGCAATATGGGTACCAAATGATACGGATTTTTTAATACATTTCGATAGTAATAATTTATGTTGAAAAATTTCCACAATGCTACGTATTTTCCAAAAAATACTAAAAATTAAAGTTTTTGCAATATGGGCATCAAATTTAAAAGATTTTGTTCATACAATTCAAAAGATAAAAATATTCAAAATTTTCACCAAACTTCGTATTTTCAACAAAAATTAAACATTTCAGGAATTTACAAAACAAATTTCTGATTAATTGATACCTATCAAGTCAAAACTGAAATTTTGCAAATATTTTTAAGAGTACGTGATTATGTGAAAATTTTGAGCATTTTCCTAAAAGATCATAAAAATGTTTGTTTGTTTGTTTGTTTATTTTATCTGGTAGCGTAAGGGTTGCTCCTTCTAAAATTGTTACTTCCGGTGTAGATCGACGTGCATACAATAATTCGATAACCTAAATTTAATATTAATAATTTGAAGCACTAAAACTTGAATAACTTGAGTAACTTTAATTTTTTTTTGCAGATTTAAATCGTCCTTCTCGTATGAAAAATGCCTAATCGATTTATACGCAATTTGTAAAAAAAAACAACAACATAATATTTAATTTTTCGAAAATACGTAGTTTTGTAAAAAAATTGAGTATTTCTCAAAAAATATCATAACTATCAACATGCATGACAAATTTCCGATCATTTGATACCCATATTGTAAAAAACTGAAATTTTTAGTATTTTTCCGAAAATACGTAGTTTTGTTGGCGTTTCAAAAACCTCAGTTTTTATTTTTAAGCAATGGTATCTCAAATCTATTATGGCTTCACGATTTTTTTTTTGATTGTTATGTAAAATTTCCCGATTAAAAATATTTTCAGACAGAAGCTTCGGTCTCGAGAAAAGCATTTTAAGTTTTCGTACGACCTTTTCAAATGTTAGGCTAGATATTTGAATTTTTTCACTATTTTTCCTTAAATTCCTATCTAATTTGTTGATGTTCAAGACAGCTAAAATCGTTTGAAATGGCGCAATTTTTTTTTTGTTTGCGAAAATTGTAATTTTTTGGACCACCCTAACACGGCGTAGGCCCCCTTAAGGGCCAAACAAAAAAATGCGGGTCCAATTATTTCAACCAAGCTATCATGCTGTTTTCGTGGCGACTTGCTGTATGAAAAAAATCTATTTCTAATGAATAATAAAATAATGAATCAAACTTTTTATTAACCTGGCTTAAAATTTGTATAAATTCAATTGAAAGTCAATAAACTTAGTTAAACAAACATTAAATGGTAAATAAATTAATTAATCAATTTACCATCTTTAGGCCAAAAATTTGTAACAAATACAGTGACTATCAGAGTCCTCCAGTCTTAAAAATCAAATTTGCAGCGAAACTTTTTTTCAAATCATTAGGGGAACAGCATCTAATTCCAGCGTGCCTCTAATGTTGGCAGGTCAGAACTTTTACATTTAATTAAAGCTTATAAAAAGCGTTTTCAACTGAAATCAAGTGATAAATAGCTTAATAAGAAGTGAGCAAGCAAGTTTCTATCAAAAGTGATGCAAAATTATTTGTTTAAGTAGTGAAAATCAGCAATTTGGATGGAGTTAGAAGCGAGAGCATAACCTGCCAAACATACGAGAATTTCCCCTATCGAAAAAACTTTTTAAGGAAAAGGTAAATGGACATTGTGTGGGCTACCTCAGGACTTTGAAAATATAAACCTTGAGACAAGTCTTAAAGTATGAAAAATAAAATTATAGGGACATGTTTCACCGTCTGAGTAGCTGTCGTAACAAGCAGCAACAATTCATGGCGCTATCAGAGCTCATGATGAAATATGTCTGCATCGTTTGAGCCCTCAACGACACGTCGATTTACGCCGTCAACATTGTTTTGACTTAAATATTCTGTGATATAGTCCTAAGCTTTCCCTTCCGCTATCCCCCTTCCTGAGTAATTGTTGCAGTTTTTTTGTGAACTTTTCCTGCACTTGCTTATCCCTTAATCCTAGAAACAATAGTAATCATTTGATTAATGTATTGAGCCGTAGCTGAAAGGATCTCCACAACACTACATAATGTAATTAACTCAACAAATTGTACATCGATAAGTACACACAAATAAATAAATATGAAAATATGAAAAAAAATAAAATTAAATCTTATCAATGTCATCCCAGATAACGATAAATAATGTGTAATGTGATGTTTTCGCTTCAAAATTATGATAATTTCGGTTGAAATTTTAAATTAAACTTTTTTATATTAAAAAATAGCCGACTTTTTGCTTGCTCTACCAAGACAACGAGTTCTTTAATCTAAGGAGACTTTAGATGACAGCAATGTAGGGTAAATATACCCATTTTAATCACTCTAAGCCGTTCGACCAATTCTCATCACTTTTGTCGTTTTCCGCAATTAAATCAATATTTTTAGGTGTATCAACAATGAAGAGTTGCTTGCTCACTATTATTTGAGCTATTCATTACTTTGGAACAGTCAAAAACACTTTATAAAAGCTGTTATTCATGATCAAAGTACTGATAGACCGATGATAAAAATAGGCTGAGAAAGGGCATAGTTCCCCTAGTATACCATACCTAAATAATCCTGAGTCAAAATCAGTCGACATTTTTCTTTATCAAATGAGCCCAATTCTAACAGCTCATCATAAAAATTCAGCAGTTCGACGCTATCGTGCAAACTTGTCGCACGTCGCTTTTTGACGTTCCGCGAAAAACGCGTTTATATATTTGACCTTGAGTAAACAAAACAAGAGCACGCAATATAAACAATAACAAACCCGTTTTTTTTGGTTGATCATTCTGTGCATTGTTCCAAAGTTTGGTAGATTTTGGTTGCCAAAGTTTACGTAGTCGGGCTGGTACGTGTGTCAAACGCGTTCTGACCTGAATTCCCTTTTGCCAGTTGTCGCACTTACAGCAAGATAGCACGACAAGATTGACACATCTTTCATATTGTAAGTGACATCAATGCACCGAGTTTTTAAATCAACTTGGCTCAAAATGCACGTGTGGCAAATTATAACGACAACGACGAGTTAGTGACATTTACCTTCAATATTTTTGCTGGCATGTTTATTTAGAACATAAAAAATGTGCATTTAGTTTGAAAACAAACATTTTTTATGTTATTTTATCAAAAAGTGGCCTCAATTTCCAACAACGTAAACTATAACAACTAACGAACATCCTTTTCCGCATCGCTCACGGACCCAAAACCTTCCCCGAAGACCTTCTTGTGGGCCTCCAGAAGTTTACAAACATCCGAACGCAAATAAAGATCAAACCACTCTGTCCCACTCCCTCCAAACTGGCAGCCGGGATGATTTTTACACTTTCCCAACCTTAATCAAATTCATCCAGAATGCGATTTAACGAAGCGGAAATTTTGCTTTCCGGTCGAAGCCGGCCTCGGTTAAGGTAAAACGACGGGTCCCTCTCACAGTAAGGCAGGTGTAATCAAAATGCGGATTTCGTAAATGAATGCCAAGAAATTGGACAAACATTTCGGGACTTGTTAAAGGAGCTGAATAAAAAAAAAAATCGACAACTTGAGTGGAAAAAGGGTTTCGGGTTCTTAATTTTTTTTTCTCTCTCTTTTTTTACTTTTGCCACGCATTTGGCTCTGTGGGATTCCACGAAGATCTAAGGTTGTTACCTTTAAGCTTTCAGAAGAAATGTTTGCGCATTCGAGGATTTTTGGTTCAACTGTCGCTCCCTGGTCACGGATGGCCAACGCTGGAGACGAAGCTAATTGACTGCTAAATTTGGGGGGACTGAACATCACTCAAAGGTAAAAATTTATTGCCGTTTTAATTTTGTGGGAGAGGAAAACTAGTCATTCGATTTCAATGTTTATTATGTTTCTTGAAAATCGTTTTGAGTTCTTATCAGTTATGATTATGGTCTCCATTAAACAGAAGTCACGGATGGCCAACGCTGGAGACGAAGCTAATTGACTGCTAAATTTGGGGGGACTGAACATCACTCAAAGGTAAAAATTTATTGCCGTTTTAATTTTGTGGGAGAGGAAAACTAGTCATTCGATTTCAATGTTTATTATGTTTCTTGAAAATCGTTTTGAGTTCTTATCAGTTATGATTATGGTCTCCATTAAACAGAAGTTCTTTTCTGCTTCGCATCCTAATTCACATTATTCCACAAGGATCATCAAATGAAGGTTGACCTTTATAGATTCTTATCTCGATGCAACAACTAAAAACACGAATCCGAGGTCCGAGTCTTCAAAATCCCTGAGAGGTATTTTTCCAATTTTGGAATCTTTGCGCGAAACTCAATGTTTTTATTTGTTTCCTTTGCAGAACATTAAATATTTTTCGTTGTTGATACTAACTGATAAAAATAAGAATTACCAATCACTATATACCGAAAATATTCCAATCTAGAACACTTCTTAATACATCCATTTCCGACTTCTCGAGTAATTCGCTTCTAATCGCAGATTGATCTTGTCCCTAGAGTCCCTAATTTCCCATTTCTATGTGCCAAGCGGTTCCCTTTATTTCCTGCGCAATTCTTAGCACGGCTCCAAATTTCAGATAAGAGCTGCAATTTAGAGA